>NC_071098.1:3897500-4197500 GCF_027358695.1 Spea bombifrons
AAACGGGTCATTGTTCATCAGTGGCACCTACTATGTAAAAAAAAAATTCCAATTTTTTTTATTTTTTTTTTAGTAGACTTTTTTTACATACTAGCACCCATCATACCAACGATTAATAAAAAGGCCAAAAAAAAGAAAAAGCTCTGGTCCTTAAGGGTACTAAAAACCATCAGTCCTGAAGGGGTTAAAGTTTGAAGACAACTGCGAGGAATCAAATATTCATGAGCCGACCTGTGACCCAATTAAACACGAACAAAGAGTCCTTCGGAGCGATTGCAGAATCCATTAGACGAGTCTCTCCGACGGCTTCTGCTTTCGCTATTGTACTTCTAAAAAAGAGAAATCATAGATCGTAAGCTCCTGTGAGCCGGGCTCGTCTTAGATTCAGGAGCCGTATGTCTATCCCATGCATGTTTAAATCCCCTCACTGTATTAGCCTCTACCACCTCTGCTGGGAGACTGTTCTACTTATCCACTACCCTCTCAGTAAAGTGCATTACGTTATCAGCGTATATTTTTATTTTGAGAGTCGATTAAAACCCTTGTGGTTTACAAGCGACGTCACAGCTGGGAAACTCAGATCAGATGCTTCCTTTTGCCGTGAGTTATAGACAGGAACAAATATGTCCCCAACGTTCTGAAAAGATCATCGTTCAAAATACAGCCGGCGTTCTTCATATTCTGGTCCTAACCCCCATGAACAGGTTTGCAGCGTGTAATGGGTTTATGAGGCATGATTTGGGCTTCGGCATGCTTTTATGACATGTTACAATGACACAAGGAGAAGTCCATGTAAAACATATGCAAATCCAGAGCAGAAATAGCAAGGGCTCATAAATCTCAATCTCAATGACTCACATTAAATATAAAATATAGATCAGGAAACTGTATCCGCGGCAGGAGATACCGGCCGTATTACCGAGCCAAATACTCATCATGTGTAATAGCCAATTACTAACCCACGGCTAAAAATAAAGCCAGATACGTCTGCATCGTTGATGAGGTTGATACGGAGCAATCCGCTGGCAGCAGGTAATAGAGTATCTTGTAAAAGCAAAGCGATCTACTGATCTGCTCTATGGTTTTATCCAATATCTACTATCTTACTTCTATATAATATATACATAGATATAAGATATTCCGTCCAGTTAAGTTCAATATCTCGCTTAGTTGGGGTCTTGGCCGTTGAGTTGCGTGACATCGACCGAGTTATCTGAACTGCCTGAAAAAGAGAAACTCGTCTATTCACTAAGGTCAACTCAATTGCTGGTGATCGTTATAGAGAGTTGCCAAAAAAAGCCTTGTCTGTTACTTAGAAACATAGACTCTGCCGGCAGATCGGCCCCATCTGGCCCCCGTATAGTCGCCCGTTTCTCCTGCTGTAACGACTCAAACCTTAATCAGTTGTTGGTCTCGTCTTAGATTCAGGAGCCGTATGTCTACCCCATGTTCATGTGAATTTGACTTGAGTTGTTGGCTTCCACTCAACTGAGCCTCAGCCCAATCACTCACTCAGTATAACATATAAATGTGTACGACCCGCTTTGTATGTAGAGATGGGACAGCGCTGAGACGCACACACGTGATTAATTTGTTACAAACCCTAATTACCATTACATTCTTCCCTGCAGAAACCACACTCACTTCCATCACCCGATCTACGGAAACTGTTTCACCATCAGTAACCTGGGAGCGGGTAACGTTTCGAGAGAATCCCAGGCCGGCAAGCAGTCCGGTAAGATGAGATTTCACAAATTCAGGGTTTCCTCGGCTTCTGTAATCAGGAGACGAGGAAGTGACTCCGGGCTTAAAGAACCACCGGAGGTCAAAAATGGGACTCGTTTTGAGGAAGCTTATGAGGTTTTTAGGCGCCACAAGAATTATGATTAAAAGTGATGTTCTTATGGAAATTTGGACTCTTTGCCTCATTCTTGGTGGGCTCAACAGGTCGGTAACGGGGAAGATACAGCGTACAGCTGATGGCCTCTCGTTGACTATTCACCCAACCATGAAGGTCCCTCTAAAAGCAATAATCAATAGAAGGGGTTTTATTAAGATCCACTTTAATCACTAGTATTTAGACATGACATGGCTGAAAAAAAAGTAAAAATATATTTAACAAAAATAATTAAACAATATTTTTAAAGTTATTTGGCTGATTTGAAAACCAATATCCATGAGAACCTTATAAGAAGTAACATCTCACTTTATTTATTCAACCTTTAATACTGGCAAAAAATGGCTGGGTTGCGTTATTTTGTTTTTCATTTTAAAATTCTTTATTTCCAGGGCTAACCTTGACCGTGAAAACCGATCAGAATGATAACATGCCTCTCCTGTCGACCTCGGCGGGAGCCAGAATTATGATACATAACCCTCATCAGCCTCCGCTGGTGGAACACGAAGGGTTTGATATCTGGCCAGGAAAAGAGACCTCCATTAATATTAAACAGGTATGTCTGAATATCATTCTCAAGGGGGCAAGTATCTATTATCTCGGACACGCTTGTTGCTCCGTTGCCGAGCCTCCTTGGTATTTGGGACTCGGTCACCATTCATCTATGGACTCGACCCTATGATGTCATTTTTGACTCAGTCTGGATAGAGCTATGTGGAAGCCCCATGTTGTTTTTTGCATTTCGTGGTCCATGTAACCCATTTACATTTTTGGGCCGCTTTATACATTTTATCAAAGCCTTTATTTTTTCACAGGATCAGGTGAATCGGTTGGATGGTGTGTATAGCGATTGTACAACTGATGGAAGTACCGTGGGCTTCAATCTCCTCTACAACACTTCTTACACGCTGCAGGTGAGGCCACCTAGGACAAAACACGAGGCAATCTAGGGACTTGGATAACAAATGTCAGAATAAAATAATTTATTTACACAATTTAATGCATAAAGCCGTTTCCTGCTGTTTCTATACACATTATCGGGGCTTTTAGGGCTGTAGAACCCTGCGATACTCTCATACCCAGCAAACATTCTGACCTCTTGGAAAAGAGGGGCATCAGGGGAGGAAAGAGGGGCATCAGGGGAGGAAAGAGGGGCATCAGGGGAGGAAAGAGGGAATCAGGGATCTGGGTCTCAAAGAGGTACTAGACCAGGGACATCTAAGAGGTTATAGGTTTTAGATATAATCCAAAGCCAGTTAGATAATAATAATTGATGAGGTCTTGATGGATTAAAACCTGAAGATCTGTGTTCTGTGTGCACAAAAAAACATTGATCCAGTAATGGCTTTGTTTGCCAAGTTCCGGCAGAAAGTCGCAGGGTATGGAAAGCTTAGCTTTATCGATTCAGTGTTCGGATGGAACTGAGATCAGCTGGGCAGAACTTCAATGGTTCTCGGGCTGGGAGAGAGTGACTAAGCCACATCAAAGAGGTTTAGTGACAATTGCGACCAGCAGACGTAAGATTTTATTAAATTCCCATCTTTTATAAATACCCCATATGTGTCTTCTGTTCCAGTCCTGCTTACATTCCTGCTTTCAATACAAAATGATTGACTTATGCGGATGCGGCTATTATTTGTATCCCCTTCCTCCCGGCGCAGAATACTGCAACTATAACAAGTACCCAGGCTGGGGTAAGAAACATAAAAAAAATACTTTCCATAAAATCTATCATCTCTTCAAAACATGAACATTCTAATTCTTTGCATGGATCTAACAAAAAAATCATATTATTGATTTTAGATTGATTATGTCAGCAAACAATCAAATACTTTCATAACTAATCAATAGAAAGGACCCCCAAAAAATGCGTGAGAAGAATGTATTAAAAATGACTTATTCTGGAATAGAACGTAATAATCGCCCGAAACCTTTTATAACTACGTGTGCTTTTTATGTTCCAGGGCACTGCTTCTACAGACTGTATGATAAGTTCGTAGATCACAGGCTCAGCTGTTTCTCCAAGTGCCCAAAGCCATGCAGGTAAGTGCAGAGTATCTGATCATTATAGGATCATTTACTAATAATCACAATATTCTCATATAATAATGTAACGTTTCCATGCACAGCCCTAAAAAGGAAGCTGGTGCTTTTCCTACACGTGTTTACCCGGCATAGGGATAAATTTCTGATTTGGTCTGATTCTGCAGCCCTGATCTGCAGAATCTTTTACGCCAAATCATTTGTAATACAATCATTCCAGGTGTTAATGGGTTAAATAACATGAGTATTGAGTGCCATACAGAATAGGTGATACTAATAGTAACCTGAGTTATTATGTCATCATAATCCGTAATAACTTTCTACCCCGACAGAGAGACGATATACCAGCTGACAGCAGGGACTGCGAAGTGGCCGGCATCCAATTCCAGAGTAGGTGCAAATTTTATTTAAAATATTACAAATACACATGATAAAAAATTATTAATTAATTGTTCATTTTTTTTTAACGATTTTATAATATTTTTCTCTTTTCTAGCATTAGGGGAACCAATACCATGGAATTTTATTCAATGAGAAATGAAAAGTATATCCTCAGAATATAGAATATCTAGACGTTCCAAACTTGTAGTTATTTTTGTTTTTTTTTCCCTTAATTGGAGATTCTGTATAAAAAGTTTGAATGGTGACCTTATCGTCAACAACCGGGTTATAAAACCATTTTATTTATTCTTTTTTATCACAGAACTGGGTCATCCCGTTATTATCGTGGCAAAATGGATATAACAGCACCAGCAGCCGGTGAGCCGTCATCCGGTAGCCTGAATAGTGCCAATTATCCTTTTTTTCACACCGTTTCCTTCAGCGCAAACATCTTTTGTAGCTGGTTTGTGAAATTAACTCCTAACACAATCTTTTGGTGTGAATGGTATTCGCTATAATACATACTAAATACTAAATTATCACGTAAATATTTTACAAGAAAAGTCTACAAAAAGTGAGAAAACAATAATAAAAGAGATTAAATTAAGCTGGTTTCGTCTATTTGTGAAATATTCCTTTTTTTTACTTTACTGAGAGGGTGGTAGAAAAATGGCACAGCCTCCCAGCAGATGTGGTAGAGGTTATTAGTGAGTGGCAGGGCCAGTTGGGTGGTCCATGGTCGGAGGGGAAGTGGGCAGGGAGTCATTTTAAAGAAATATATTCTATTTTTATGAAAATGTTCTATTTTATCGCTTTTATTTGCAGAAGTGATGTCTCAAAAATTAACCTGTATTTCCAAGGTCCAATTCATCGATCTTTTGACGAAGTCCCAGCTATGCCTGTAAGTTTCATCGGACCGGAGTGACATAAACAGAAAAGAAACTAAAAAGGGGTTTTTAACGTCTTACTTCCACCCAAAAAAATGTCTGCTAATATAGAATATTAAAATATAAGCATAAAATTACGAGCTTCGCGTCGCCACAGTGATCGGCTCATGACCAGATTTAAAGATGATTTCATTTATGCTATGGATCAGCACAGCCTCCATAGACTGCTTTAGACTCCGTAGACAAAAAAGCGCCAGGGTATGACATCATACGTAAACCCCTGGATGCATTGAATCATGAGACTATAACAGGAATTTAGGGATTTGTGTAAACTTTCTTTGTTTTCGTCTTAGGTGACTTTGCTGCTGGCCAACATGGGAAGCCAATGGAGTCTGTGGTTTGGTTCTTCCGTACTTTCCGTAGCCGAGATGGCCGAGTTGGTTTTCGATGCCGCGGTCATGTTGACCATCGTCGCCTACCGCTGGCAGAGCAAGAAGAAACTAAGCAAAGCTGCCATTCCACCGACAAATTCCCGTGACGAAAACACCGCCATCGACCTGGAAAAAACAGAATTCCCCAGAAAACCCTTAGAATGCATCAGAGACAAAGACCCGGCGGCGGAAAAGAGCGACCCCCCAAAAAACTGATCACCAAATTCTAATCCGCGATCGAAGTCTCAAACCCGGCAACGGGAATCTAACATTATTTTTTCTTTGTTCCTCTTATTGGTTATTTTTTTTTTAACTCTTTTTGTTTCAACTGAAATCCGAGTTGTTGTCCTACTGAAAGAGTTCCTCCTCCTTCTCTTGGGTTTTTCTATTTAGAATGTAAAGAACAATCATGCAAAAAAATGTATTTTGACGTTGAGAAGTTCCAGCCGTTTTGGGTTAATGTTATATATTTGTATTCAGATGTAAAGTTATTTTTCTATATAAAAATGATTGCTGAAGGACTTCTCCGGCGTAAAGTTATTGTGTACAAGATCGGACTGATACAATGTTCCCCGTCTTGTTAAGAAATCCGGTTAGTGACCAACCCCACCTAATCTAAAGATCTCACGTTGAAGGAACTTCTCCTGGCCATTAGCTTTTTACTGTCGCTTATAAAGTCGCCCGAATCCCGGAGACTCGTCCAGTGAACTCTTTCCCACCACCAACCAGAACTAACCGGAGAGCGGACATCTCAACAAAAACAGCAACATTCCAAGTCCTATTTTCGTACCGAGTTAAAAGTTAACTAGTGCTTTGTTTTGAGCTTCCAGAACGCCTAAGAAAGTTTTCACAATCTTTCAGTGAGTTTTGTTTTTGAAACTTTAAGATACCATCTCAGTCTTCATCATTAACCCTTTCTCCACTTAGATGATTGATCAAAGGGTGTTGTGAATTTGTTAGCCATACTTCAGATACCCTTTATGACCCCGAGGTCCATTTTCGTCCCCGGAGCCAGATTTCTCATTGAGATGCTTTGGTACCTGTTTAGCGCTCCTGCTTTCCTGAGTCTCCTGGTCCGTTTCTTCTTTCTATGGGCTGGAGAGCCATGGTCGGCCACGAGCGCTCCCTGCATGCATAACCACCACATGAAGTCCTAGTCTGGGGTCTTTTAGACAATCTTTCATCATAGTGAACAAAAAAGACCACCATACATTGTCCCCTAACGTAGGGATCTCTGTGCAGAAAAACCTGACAGATATAAATAAGCCTCAGGGTTTGGACAGATCCCCCTGGGTCTCTACTCTTCTCCTCAGTGTTCATTGACACAATTTTGTTCTTATAGTATGTGCATAGAGGGACATTAAGGAGTTAAAACTAAGCATTTTCTAAACTATCACAAAACGCCCCAAAGTATCGCCTTCACTCTACCTCTGTATCTTTATCACTCGTATAAAGACAGATGCGTAACACGACTCTTATAAATGTCTACACTGCTCTTGGCCTAATCTCTGTACATGACCACTGTTACGCTCCCAGCGAGCTTCAGCGGCTATTCTTTATTTATAGTTTTTCTTAACCTCTTGTAAAATGTGATAGCGGAAGCCATGGCTGCTTTACAATGTGAACTGCATGGAGAAACGACAACTTTTTCTTAGCCTTTGAACTTCATACACCACCGATATTTAACAAGATGCAAACATTAACTTAAAAACAAAACTCCCCCCGCCTATCCATCTTTCTTCGTGCCTTTATTCCTTCAAAAATATTTACTTTTACCTATTGTGTAATACACCCTAAATCCCTCTAGACTATAAGCTCCTTTGAGCCGGGCCCTCCTCACCTGTTGTCTCTGTAAGTCAAATTGTTAGGTTACATACTACTTGTTTTGTTCTGTCCACCCATTGTACAGCGCTACGGAATTTGATGGCGCTATATAAAACAATAAGCAATAATAATAATAAAATGAGAGCATTAAGTTAAGGAATACAAATTAATAAAAGAATGTCCACAAGATGGGGCCATCTAGGTGACTTTTAAGAAACATAAAATCTGCCTGTCTGGTTTGCCTGTTTCTCCTGCGTTAAAAACTAGAGATAGCAAAGTCTGGAAAAACATGGAAGAATTGGGGGAAAAAATGTTGTTTTTTCGCATTTTTTCCAAAACCCAAAAGAGAGCGCAGTGAACAGAAGTGCTGGGTCAGGAGACTCAGAACGAAGCTGCGCAAAATGCCGTTCGGAAGAAGCCCGTGAGCTGAGAGAGGTTTCCCAAGAATGTGCTTGAGTATCCCTTTTGTTTTTTTATCAAATGTTTTATGTATGTTATATGTTTTACAACCTGTAACAGTAACCTAATGCAATATCAATATACATTTTTCTATACGCTTGTATTTGTGCTTTATTCGTCACGCATTCCCTAAAAGAATAACGCTGTAAGAAGGTCGAAATTTCTTACACAATGATGAATAGTATGTTTATGACATGGCATTTAAACTTTATTATATGAAGACCTTTATGAAAGACTTATGAGACTTTCTGTAAAGACCAGCAAATTCTGGAATATAATTTAAATACCGTATTATTTGTTAAATTATAAGACGACCCCCAAAATCTGAATATTAATTTAGAAAAAAAAGAAAAAGCCTGAATATAAGACGAATATAAGACAATTTTCTGTTGACTTTTAGGAATGAGGATACGTTCAGCCACAAAGATAACGCCGTTGTTATTTGACAACTTGTTTCTCACAGGCCAGAATGCCTGTAGTTCTGGTGGTTGTTTCTTGTGTATCCCTGGTCAGCCATTGCGCATGACTCAACATCGTTTTTCTAGTTGTTTGTCTTGTATTTTTTCCAGCCTCAGATCTGATACTGGTGCATTTACACATTTAATGTGAAACAAAGTCGTCCCATATTTTTGGTTACAGTTTAAGACCATAACTGGATTAGGTGTCCCTTCAGTCAAAAAGGATTATTGGGAGAACCCTCTCCAGTTGGAACCACAGCACGTACACGTGAGACGTCCATGGTGCTGTCAGCATTATTTGGTTCGGTGTTGCAGGGAGCATGTGGGTCGAGCTTGCCTTTGAGGGCAGGTGTGCTGGGAGTTTCATTTGAATTATGCGTAGTAGAACTTGAAAAGTCAGGGCGTAGATGACATCTGTTTGATTCTCCATAAAATACGACCTTGGGGATTCAGATACTCATAAGATACGTGGAGGGTCCCATGTCTTTCCATTGATCCTGTGTCTCACAACTTGTCCTAAGATAAGTGATGTGAGAGGTTTGGCTGTTTTGTCGTAATATTGCTTATGTTTAGAAATGTTTTGTCTCGTTGAGCTGCTACGCGCTCATATGTAAAACACTACGGCAGAAGTTTCTTTGGAGAAATGGGCACTGTGGTTCTCAGTGCTCTGCCCATAAGTAGCTGTGCAGGAGAACACAAAACCTTCAAGTCGTGGGGCATAATAGACCCAAGACCCAAATGCTCATCTTGCCCAGGTGAGTGTGCTTTCATTAGAATGGAGTTGGCTATGCCTACATATTTTTCAGCCAGGCCATTAGTCTCTTGGAGATATGGACTAACGGGTTTATGCTTGATGCAACATTTCCACGGGAAGGATTGAAACTCAGTGCTTGAATATTGTGGACCATTGTCTGAGAGGGGTTCTTCACATGCCTGGCGAGTATTGATTTGAAGGCGAGTATGATAGTGGATGATTTCAGATCGTTTAGTTGTACTATTTCAATGTATTTCCTTTAATAGTCAAGAATGATCAGGTAGTTGTTCTCGTTCATTATGGAAAATATCCGTGGCTAGTCTTTGCCATGCTCAAGAAGGGATACTCCAAGGGACGAGTGGTTCTTTTGTGTCCTGTCTTTAAAATTCACTGCCGGTATCATAAACTTTCACGAACCTCTCAATGTCAGAGTCTATGTTAGGCCAGGGCTCGACAAATCCCAGACGCCAGGTCGCCATGGCGAAAGAGAATTTTGTCCTGGCGCCTAGGTGTTTGTCAGCCTGTTATAGGCACAAAAAATTGCCACGTGGGGGTTCTGCTGCTGCTGTCTGCCCAGGAGTCTGGGCAGACAGCACAGCCACTCAGAGCCCGCCCTCGAGCCTGAAATCACTCCCACGGAGTGATCCTGTAGGCTGAAAACGCGATTGCAGGAAAACCAGCAATCGCGTTTTCAGCTGCCACAGGCAGCTTCAGGGAAGGTGGTTGAATGTTGATTGGGTCCCCACACAAGTGTGGGGACCTGACACAACATCTCCCTGCTGCCTGATCGCTCCATGAGAGTGAAAGTGCAGCGTTAACCCCTTCAGTGCTGCGATCGCTGCATTTAGGGGTTAATTCCCATTTTGTAAGGGGCTCTGCTGCTGGTGGTCTGCCTGGAAGCCCAGGCAGGCCAGCAACAGCAAAAACGAGCCCCCATAAGCCCTTTGATGATTCCTGTAGGCATGGAAGCCTACAGCAGTCATCAGAGACTCCCCCCTGCAATGGCTGGTCTATAGACCAGCAATTGCGTCCCAGCTGCCAGAGGCAGCTTCAAGGACAGGGGGAGAGGGTTCTTTGGTCTCCCCATGAGTGTGGACACCAGCCCCAACCCTCCCCTGCTGCCTGATCGCTCCATGAGAGCGACAGTGCAGCGTTAACCCCTTCAATGCCACAATTGTGTATGACACATTCGTGGCATTGCAGGGGTTAACATTTGTCCCCACAAGCTTGTGGGGACTAAATATCAGTCAATGCTGTGCTCCAATGGAACATCAGCATTGAAAGAGTTTAAAAAAAAAAGTTCAGGGTGCTTCCAGGTCAAACGCTGTGAGTTTAGTAAGTGGGCTGATGATGATCAGATCACTCCTGACCAACTGTTGGTTTTAAAAAAAAATCCTGGCTCCTAACTTTTTTAGCTGCCGCCTAGATTCACAACAAATTTGTCAAGCCCTGTGTTAGGCCATTACAGCTATAACTGGATTAGGTGTGCCTTCAGGCAAAAAGGCTTATTGGGAGAACCCTCTCCAATTGGAACCACAGCATATACACGTGAGACGTCCATGGTGCTGTCAGCATTATTTGGTTCGGTGTTGCAGGGAGCATGTGGGTCAAGCTTGCCTTTGAGGGCAGGTGTGCTGGGAGTTTCATTTGAATTATGCGTAGTAGAACTTGAAAAGTCAGGGCGTAGATGACATCTGTTTGATTCTCCATAAAATACGACCTTGGGGATTCAGATACTCATAAGATACGTGGAGGGTCCCATGTCTTTCCATTGATCCTGTGTCTCACAACTTGTCCTAAGATAAGTGATGTGAGAGGTTTGGCTGTTTTGTCGTAATATTGCTTATGTTTAGAAATGTTTTGTCTCGTTGAGCTGCTACGCGCTCATATGTAAAACACTACGGCAGAAGTTTCTTTGGAGAAATGGGCACTGTGGTTCTCAGTGCTCTGCCCATAAGTAGCTGTGCAGGAGAACACAAAACCTTCAAGTCGTGGGGCATAATAGACCCAAGACCCAAATGCTCATCTTGCCCAGGTGAGTGTGCTTTCATTAGAATGGAGTTGGCTATGCCTACATATTTTTCAGCCAGGCCATTAGTCTCTTGGAGATATGGACTAACGGGTTTATGCTTGATGCAACATTTCCACGGGAAGGATTGAAACTCAGTGCTTGAATATTGTGGACCATTGTCTGAGAGGGGTTCTTCACATGCCTGGCGAGTATTGATTTGAAGGCGAGTATGATAGTGGATGATTTCAGATCGTTTAGTTGTACTATTTCAATGTATTTCCTTTAATAGTCAAGAATGATCAGGTAGTTGTTCTCGTTCATTATGGAAAATATCCGTGGCTAGTCTTTGCCATGCTCAAGAAGGGATACTCCAAGGGACGAGTGGTTCTTTTGTGTCCTGTCTTTAAAATTCACTGCCGGTATCATAAACTTTCACGAACCTCTCAATGTCAGAGTCTATGTTAGGCCAGGGCTCGACAAATCCCAGACGCCAGGTCGCCATGGCGAAAGAGAATTTTGTCCTGGCGCCTAGGTGTTTGTCAGCCTGTTACAGGCACAAAAAATTGCCACGTGGGGGTTCTGCTGCTGCTGTCTGCCCAGGAGTCTGGGCAGACAGCACAGCCACTCAGAGCCCGCCCTCGAGCCTGAAATCACTCCCACGGAGTGATCCTGTAGGCTGAAAACGCGATTGCAGGAAAACCAGCAATCGCGTTTTCAGCTGCCACAGGCAGCTTCAGGGAAGGTGGTTGAATGTTGATTGGGTCCCCACACAAGTGTGGGGACCTGACACAACATCTCCCTGCTGCCTGATCGCTCCATGAGAGTGAAAGTGCAGCGTTAACCCCTTCAGTGCTGCGATCGCTGCATTTAGGGGTTAATTCCCATTTTGTAAGGGGCTCTGCTGCTGGTGGTCTGCCTGGAAGCCCAGGCAGGCCAGCAACAGCAAAAACGAGCCCCCATAAGCCCTTTGATGATTCCTGTAGGCATGGAAGCCTACAGCAGTCATCAGAGACTCCCCCCTGCAATGGCTGGTCTATAGACCAGCAATTGCGTCCCAGCTGCCAGAGGCAGCTTCAAGGACAGGGGGAGAGGGTTCTTTGGTCTCCCCATGAGTGTGGACACCAGCCCCAACCCTCCCCTGCTGCCTGATCGCTCCATGAGAGCGACAGTGCAGCGTTAACCCCTTCAATGCCACAATTGTGTATGACACATTCGTGGCATTGCAGGGGTTAACATTTGTCCCCACAAGCTTGTGGGGACTAAATATCAGTCAATGCTGTGCTCCAATGGAACATCAGCATTGAAAGAGTTTAAAAAAAAAAAGTTCAGGGTGCTTCCAGGTCAAACGCTGTGAGTTTAGTAAGTGGGCTGATGATGATCAGATCACTCCTGACCAACTGTTGGTTTTAAAAAAAAATCCTGGCTCCTAACTTTTTTAGCTGCCGCCTAGATTCACAACAAATTTGTCAAGCCCTGTGTTAGGCCATTACAGCTATAACTGGATTAGGTGTGCCTTCAGGCAAAAAGGCTTATTGGGAGAACCCTCTCCAATTGGAACCACAGCATATACACGTGAGACGTCCATGGTGCTGTCAGCATTATTTGGTTCGGTGTTGCAGGGAGCATGTGGGTCAAGCTTGCCTTTGAGGGCAGGTGTGCTGGGAGTTTCATTTGAATTATGCGTAGTAGAACTTGAAAAGTCAGGGCGTAGATGACATCTGTTTGATTCTCCATAAAATACGACCTTGGGGATTCAGATACTCATAAGATACGTGGAGGGTCCCATGTCTTTCCATTGATCCTGTGTCTCACGACTTGTCCTAAGGTAAGTGATGTGAGAGGTTTGGCTGTTTTGTCGTAATATTGCTTTTGTTTAGAAATGTTTTGTCTCGTTGAGCTGCTACGCGCTCATATGTAAAACACTACGGCAGAAGTTTCTTTGCAGAAATGTTTATGCTTGATATTCTCTTCATTATGGAAAGTATCCGTGGCTAGACTGTCATGCACGAGAAGGGATACTCCAAGGGACGAGTGGTTCTTTTTGTGTTCTGTCACTGCCGGTATCACAAACTTTCACAAACCTCTCGGAGTCTATGTTAGGCCAGTACACCTATTCAGGTGCCCGTCCTTGGCACAGAGCAATGCCCAGGTGTCCTTGGTGAATTTGTTTCAAAACCACAAAAATGTCAACCTTGGCACAGGCTGCGTACTATTTGTTGCCTTTATTTTCTCTTTTGCGTATTTGTGTCCCAAGACCAGCATGCAGTCTTCTGTAGCAGAGCTCGTAGGAGTGCTGCTTGCTGAGCTAAGCCCTGTGATAAATACCTGATGCTGTTTCTGGAGGTTGGTGTTTCCATTTCAGTTATTGCTTGTATTTTGTCGGGATCAGGTTTCAAACCTTCTTGTAAATGTAGTTTATCTCCCCAATGTCAATCTGAACTGGGTTTAGTTTCAGATTTTTCTCATGACATCTCTGAAGTGAGGTGACTGCTAATCTCGTCTACACACAGTTGCCAATACCCACACTGGGCGTCTAGTAAACTGAACACGGATGCCCCAACAAGTTTGTGTCATCTAGAGTAGGTAATCTGTAGCGTTCTCTCATTATTACCTTGTTTACATCATGTGGGTCAATGCATATTCTGATGTTCCTGTGTTTTTCTTTTCTACCACCACCATAGACCTGACCCATTCAGATGGTTTGTGGCCCTTTTCATCACTCCTAACCTCTCCGTCCTTGATGCATGTATACATACATGTATATATACCCCCTCAGCTTTGGTAGGCCTTGTGTTTCATCGCTTCTCAGCCTTTTGGCTAAGATTAAGTGAGTTCCTGTGAGAGAGGGAAAGCTTGGTCCTCTGGCCTTAGGGCTGGGAACAGCGTCAGAGAGCCCAAGGTTGTTATAGTGACCATGGCACTTTAAGAGGTGTATGGGGCCTAAAGACTTCAGTGGGCCTCCCCTCGGGCAGACCCTAGAAGATCCAGCCCACCCAAGGCTTCTGTCGTGAATCCACAGGAGAAATGTTTTTGTGCTGCTGCTGTTTGCCATTATTCTGTGCGTCCCATTTCTGGGTCCATGTGTTGACTTGACATAAAATACTGAGAAGCCATTAAGGAGCTAAACCAGAGTCTTTTTCTCAACCACCCCCTTTTTCTGTCCAGCAACTACATCCTGTTCCAGGTTACATGACAGGACTTAAGGTAGACCAACACATTAACAATACAGCGCTGGGGGTTATATTACTGTATACAGCGCTGGGGGGTTATATTACTGTATACATCTCTGGGGGTTATTACTGAATACATCTCTGGGGGTTATATTACTGTATACCTTGCTGGGGGTTATATTACTGTATACATCTCTGGGGTTATATTACTGGATAAAGTGCTGGGGGTTATTACTGTATACAGCGCTGGGGGGTTATTACTGTATACAGTGCTGGGGTTATTACTATATACAGCGCTGGGGGTTATTACTGTATACAGTGCTGGGGGTTATATTACTGTATACAGCGCTGGGGGTTATATTACTGTATACAGCGCTGGGGGGTTATATTACTGTATACAGCACTGGGGGTTATATTACTGTATACAGCACTGGGGGTTATATTACTGTATACAGCGCTGGGGGGTTATATTACTGTATACAGCACTGGGGGTTATATTACTGTATACAACACTGGGGGTTATATTACTGTATACAGCGCTGGGGGTTATATTACTGTATACAGCGCTGGGGGTTATATTACTGTATACAGCGCTGGGGGGTTATATTACTGTATACATCTCTGGGGGTTATTACTGAATACATCTCTGGGGGTTATATTACTGTATACCTTGCTGGGGGTTATATTACTGTATACATCTCTGGGGTTATATTACTGGATAAAGTGCTGGGGGTTATTACTGTATACAGCGCTGGGGGGTTATTACTGTATACAGTGCTGGGGTTATTACTATATACAGCGCTGGGGGTTATTACTGTATACAGTGCTGGGGGTTATATTACTGTATACAGCGCTGGGGGTTATATTACTGTATACAGCGCTGGGGGGTTATATTACTGTATACAGCACTGGGGGTTATATTACTGTATACAGCACTGGGGGTTATATTACTGTATACAGCGCTGGGGGGTTATATTACTGTATACAGCACTGGGGGTTATATTACTGTATACAACACTGGGGGTTATATTACTGTATACAGCGCTGGGGGTTATATTACTGTATACAGCGCTGGGGGGGCTATTACTGTATACAGCGCTGGGGGTTATATTACTGTATACAGCACTGGGGGTTATATTACTGTATACAGCGCTGGGGGGTTATATTACTGTATACAGCACTGGGGGTTATATTACTGTATACAACACTGGGGGTTATGCTGAAGGAGAGAAATATTTCTTAATCAAGAAACTTTGATTTTGATCTGATTATAATTATTATTATTATTATTGATTATTATCTTTTATTTATATAGTGCCAACAATTTACGCACCGCTTAATACAATACATATATTCAAGGGGTATGACAAGACGAGAATTGACAGACTAAGACAAACCGATACATTAGGTGGAGAGACTCGGCTCAGAAGCTTACAATCTTGAGGGAATGGGGTGACAAACATAAGGCACAGAGAAAGGGTGAGAGGTAGTGTGGTGGTCGTATCAGTGACAGGAAAGTTCTAGCAGCTAAGATGGTGCGGCTTCTCTGGAGAAGTGAGTTTTGAGATGTTTCTTGAATGTTGGGCGGCCCTCCAGCTGCTGCAGGACTACATCTCCCATACTCCTCAGCCAGCCCCTTAGCTGAAAGAGCATTGTGGGAGATGCAGTCCTACAGCAGCTGGAGGGCTGCAGGTTGGACACCCCTGTCTAAAAGTGTTGTGAGTTTGCTTAGAAATTTAATCAGAATGACAATGAATAGGTTCCATTTAATGAAAAAAAGACA
Organism: Spea bombifrons; assembly: GCF_027358695.1. Classification (NCBI taxonomy): domain Eukaryota; kingdom Metazoa; phylum Chordata; class Amphibia; order Anura; family Pelobatidae; genus Spea; species Spea bombifrons. The sequence goes on from NC_071098.1 coordinate 3,913,599, forward strand.
TCTTCATAGTCACAAGATTATCAGGTGTCAGCGTGAGTAAATATTAGCTCAGGGATATCACTTCATGACAGCAGATCGTGTTGGTGTTTCATTAGTGATTAATAATACTGATCTCAATACTTTTTCTCCCAAAATCGAAATTCTCTTTATATTATGGGGCCGGCCCTGATTTGAGATAGAAAAGTATCCTTGTGAAGATTCTAGAACATTCTAGAGCAAAACCAGAAGTTACCTGATTATGCCTGAAATTACATTGTAGCACGTTTATTTATCTGCTTCTTTTTTCGCCACCAAAAAAAAATTCCCGTAGCTATCCGTAATGTCGGCATGTGAAGCCGCATCGGGTATAATGAAGACTTCCATTTTTTTAACGGTGAAACCAGCATCCACAACGGCGTTCTGGACTTTCTGCTCATCGAGGGGCAGGCAGGAGAACCTCTGTTGACCAACCTTGTAGAACGAATCCCCCAGGACCCCGATCAGCACCAGATGTCCTCCTGGCCTCAATAAGGAGCCGATGTTCCTCAGCGCGGTTTGATAAGAGCTGAGATCTTGGCAAGCTGTTTCCAGGCATAACGCGGAAATCACCCCGTCGGCAGGAGGGATCGATGCTGGATCCAGTGGATTACTCTTGGTCACATCGCATTTGAGGACTTTCTTAATGGCTGCTCTTAGCTTCTCCTCTTTTTCATTCCATGCTTTTCTGGTTGTTAACATAATACAAAAAAAGAAAGAAAGTATTAGTTTACAATTTAGAATTTCTAAAGGTTGGATGGATTCTTATCAAACTAGTGAATAATAACATATATATTCCATTCACTTGTCGCCTTCTAGCTCGCAAACAGCCTTAGAAAACTCCGACCAATCATATGCTCCGGGATCTTTTCGTAACCATTTTTCAAGTTCCTGACGGTTCTTGTCGGTGAAATCTGTTGCAATGATAGATCTAAAGGCTTCGCAGGCAGACAGAAGCTGGTAGATGGAGGGTCCTGTTCCAATGTCAATCAGGACGTCACCGCCTATCCCCCCTGGGTTAAAAAAAAATATATATAATATATGTATAAATATATACAGATTATTATTATTAATAGGAAATAAGTAATCATGACCTATAATTTCAGATTAGCTTCACAGTTACCCTGAAAAGTTTTTTGTAACCCAAAACCCTATTGTTCTTGTATTATCAGTCACAATAAACAACCCTGCCCTGCCAGTGACAAACAATTCACGCACCTTCTTCCCCAGGTAGAGCCCTCATTTGTATGAAGACAAAAGATGTGTCCTTCAGTCTCCACAAAAGTTTTACACCTTAAAGTTTTTTTTTATTATTATTTTTTAGTACAAAACATATAAACCTAGAATCTGCCGGCAGATCGGCGCCCGTCTAGTCTGCCCATTTTTCCTGCTGTATAAAAATTTAAACCTTAATCGGTCGTTGGCCTAGTTTTAGATTCAAGAGCCGTATTCCTAATCCCATGTTTACATTCCCACACTGTATTAACTTCTGCTGGTAGACTGTTCCCCTTATCTACCACCCTCTCAATAAATTAAAACTTCGATACATTAAACTGTATTTTTTATCTTTTAAGTCCGGCTCTGCCCCGTTTACCTACCAGGTCCAAACGTCTCAAAGCATTTCTGAAGCCGGAACTTTAATATGCTGTCTCTCCCTGTCCCAAAACTGCAAAAAGAAGCAAGGTACGCAGCCGGGTCAAAATTGGACTGATAAATCTCCCCGTCTGTGAAAGACATTTTGTGTGATATACCGCGCAGGATTAAGCGACACAATATAAGTATCGATGGAGTTTGGACATTGGCTCCTGATCTTTTGGCGCAGACCCCTGCAGATGTAATGATTAATACGATAAGTGGGATGCTGCTTGTTAAAGGTCACATTTCCTTTAACTACGTAGTCTATGCATATCTGCAGACAGATGATATACTTACCTCTGGTCAGCTCCAGTGTTGGTGCAGTGAGTGTAGCGGAGCAGGGGTCCTACAAGGTCATGGTGCTCATGCGCAATATGTGCTCTCATTCATTTTAATTGTGAAAATGGTAGCAAATTAGCAAATAATCGCCACATTTTTACCTGATTTTTGAGATTGCACACTTATTTTCACAGTAATATTTTTGGGGAATGGAGGGAAAATCTATTTTAAATGTTGCTGACCTGCCCTGCAGTATGTAGGATGCATAAACTCTGAAGAACAAAAGGGAATCCTTTATGCTATATTTTTTTCTTTTTTGTTCCTTTCGGCATTTGGTAGTTAATTTTTTTATTTTTTATACTGATTTTGTTGCATTAGGTTTTCTGCATTTTTGGCTCCACCTGCTGGTCAGACATAAGTACTGACTGTGAGACTGTAGGGTATGAGGTCACTTTGAGAAAGATTGAATCAAATAATCCGTCTGTGATTATTATATATATGTAACAAAAGATTGATGCAAAAGTAACAAAAGGGAATATCTGCGCCATCCACTGACACTGAAATGGATAGATCACCGTCCTGTGATAACGGCCCCTACACATCCTTGCCCTAAATATTTGAGTTAAGGGGGTAGTTGTGATTTTGATGGCACATTTAACCCCGGGGGGGGTTTGAGGCATTCATAAGACCCCATAGAACTGCTTTTATGATTTTGATGCTTGATCACCCCTGCAGCACTAAAAGAGTTAATGTAGTGTAGCTTAGGGCATTTGTATTGCTCCTTTTTTTCTTTAATTCACCGTTTAATATGCCTTTTCGGGGTTATATACAATGAATTGTTGATAAAGTTAACTATATACCGTATATATATATATATATATATATATATATATATATATATATATGTATATGCGTCTCTGATACTTCTGGTGGGCCCTTTTCGCAGCTCGTGTACCATTTCTATTTATTCTGCTTTAGTTTATTAGCAATGGAAGAACAAACTAGGTTTAGACAAACATCGCTGAGCTAACTTAGAAAAGGTAATTACCCCAAACCTCGGAGGCGAAACCATTCTGAGGCATGACAGCCCGCGGTGTTATTAATAATAAACATGGGCCAGGGTGCAATTATTTGGCATCAGCGCCAAGCTTTAACTGGTTGTCCCTGCAACAGAACCACTGGAAAAGGTGTAGCGTACATGCCAAGTATCACTGATTAGTTTGGTCAGTCCCTTTGATTACCTCAAATCTGCCCCTCTTCCCTCCTCTCTTTTCTAGGAGGCCAGAATGTTTGCTGAGGATGAGGGTATCGCAGGGTTCTACAGCCCTAAATGCCCCAATAATATGTATAGAAACAGCAGGGCTGCCCTTAGACAGGGGTAAGTGGGGCTTCCACCCCGGGCCCTGCACATAGGAGGGCCCCGCAGTGCCGCTGCTTCCCGCTCTTCCTCACATGATCTCTCTGTGAGTGAAATAGAGCGCTGGGATATTATGTCTCAGAGTCCATGATCAGGAGTTAGAGCTGGAGCCCCGCTCGTCCTTTCCACAGAAGCCTTTTTGCCACAAAAATCCCAAGCGCCGCCCAGCAGAAAGTGATTGATAAATTAGGCCTAAATACATCGCTGGATATCATGCTTTTCCACTAATAATGAAGATGAGGAAAGTGACCGGGCCATGTAAGGCCACAGTGGATCACTGAGTCCCCAAGGGATATGTGACTCGTTTGGCTCCCACTAGCCAAAAGGCCAGCCCTCACTAAAAAATCGAGTCTTTTATAAAAAATATATATTAAAGAAACAATACTTATATTTTTCGTTTCTGTGTTCTGTCTTTTTTTCAATTTCTCAATTGTGGTTTTTCTCCCAGTGTTTCAATGTATACAAGAAAAAAAAAAAAAATAACATAGTGTTTTCCGTAAAGGCAATAAATTTGTATCAGATATTTCGAATGCGGTATCCCACTCACATTGATGAGAGCGTTATAGTTTGCTCTGACTTTCTGGGCGTAAACTGAGAGGTTCCACCCGCCAAAGAAATTATATAGGCTTCCGAAACTCCTTCATTTAAGGTCTCTTTCTCGGGTCTCTCTCTCCAAGCGGACAACTTCCAAGTATAGCAAAATAATAATGAAAACGGCACGCAGACGCGTTTCGCCTTAATCAGGCTTCCTCAACATTCAAAATGTTGTATTAAACCCGTGTAATAGAATTCAGACGCGCCATTATTAATGATCTGTTATATTTAGTTATATGGCGCCATCAGACTCCGTAGCGTTGTTACAACAGATTCAGTAAAATAATTTTTGACTATGGGATGTCAGGGCTTTTTTTGTTTGCTGCGCTGTGATCCGTGCAGTATGGATAGAGATCGTTCTGTTTCTATTTCATTCAAAAATATGAAATTTTTTCCCTTTTTAGGCAGAGGAAGATACATCGGATCTCACCGTCTCCTCTTCCATCTCCCCTGCGCTGATCACACTGTGATCAGCAAGCAGGGCTCCATAGAATTGCATGGCTGCTTGCAATGCAAGCGATCAGCCAGTGGGGGGGGCGATCAGAGACACCAGCGGGGTCCCGACAGCCATTCCTCTCATCAAAAAACCTACTTAGCGTATATTGTAGGTAACCTACTGACAACGTCAATAAATATAGAAAAATTTAATTTTTATTCATTAAATAGGGACTTTTTGGTAAATCCCTTCATAATTGACTTTTCATTTGTATATCCCGGTAAATTCCACCCGGGCCCTTAGGTCTAACTCGTTAATGTGAGAAATCGGCATGTGATGCTGCGAATGTTGACGTTAAGAAATTCAAATTCTCCAGGTCGTCAAACATGCACGGACGTATAAATCGCATCCCATTCACCGGGAGTTTGTGTGAAAGGTAGAGCAGACCAACCGGCACAATGTCGATTTACGATCAGGGCTTCAATGCTAAACAGCTGCTGCAGACCCTCTATTCTCCCTCCGCGGATCAAGCGATAAAAGAAGACCTCTTGTACTTTCCAATCAACAAACTTCACAATGCCGTGGCCTCAGGTACTGTACCTTATTTCTTATCTAAATAACATCTTACGTTGATCATCATGGCTGCGGGGGTCTTAAGAGGTAATAACATGAAGGGTTCTTTATATCCCCCTATTATATAGAATATTTGAATGCCTAGAGGTAAAGAAGTGGCACTTATCATATAAACTGATTAGGCAGCCGCCTATGGCCCAAGGGGTCTGCTCATAGAATATGGGAGCAGTGATAGGGATACTATATATATATATATATATCGCTATGATTTATATCGTCTATGTATAGTTATTTTTATCACTAGCATTACAGATGGGGACTCCTAAATCTTTTCGCTTAGGGTCCTTAAGACCAGTACCCTGAAGTCACCTGTATTCAAGCATGGAATTCAGCTGTGGCTATAGCGGAGATAACAGCACCAATAGGGAATGCTCAGATATCATTCGATGTAAGAGGCAGCTCCTGAGTGTATGACTTTGAAAATCTGCCCTTTCGCCCCGTGACCCTGGCATTGGGGCAAAATCCAGAGACATGGGGGGGGCTTGGGCAAATGCTGTATAAGTGAATGCATTATATTGAGCAATAATCAATAATTATAAATAATTAATAAAATGTGACTCTTGGATATGATAAGTAAAAGTTGGCAACAGGTCCCTATATATATATATATATATATATATATATATATATATATATATATATAAACACACACACACACACTGTGCATATACATATATATATATATACATACATACATATATACATACATACATACATATATATACATACATACATATATATATACACACATATATATATACACACATATATATATATATACACACACACACACTATATCCCAAAATGCCTCAGGATATAAATAAAATAAAGAATGTGTATCCATTTTCTGTAATTTTTAGAGTGGATTAAAGGTGCTGTTCCAATTAGACAAAAAACATTAATTGCGCTTTTTTAGTATGTTGCGCAAATAACCCTGAGCAGATCTTCCATTTTATTGTTTCCTCCGGAAAGTTTCATCTCATAAAACAACACTTTTATGAAGTTTTCTTGTTTTATACGACAACCACCAATCAGCGTTTGCTTCTGTATCCTGAATGAAGCACATTTGAAGCGATGAAATACTTGTTTCTGGGAAGGGTTAGAGGACTCGGTAGTACCTGGAACGATGTGTTTAGTAACAAAGTATCATCAAATGAAAGCCCCGCAAAAAGCTTCAAATTCAGTTTTGAACATATTGGTAAATTATTGCTGTAATCTTAAATTTTTTTTTTTGTAATTAAGGTGTTTCCCCCCCCCCCCGCAGGTAAAATTACTGGAACCAGTCTGGTTGACATCTCGTTTGGACCCGTTGTTTACCAAATTTTGGCGATAGGCGAGCAGTTCTCAGATATCTCTGTTTTAAAAGCCACTGACCAATGTGTCGCGGAGGTGAATGCGTGGCTCAAAGGAGACAGCGGGGCTTTTGATTGGTCTTCGGTGTCAAAATACATTGCAGATTTGGAAGGAAGCAGGTAACCTGTATAGATCATACATTTCTAAGCCGCAAAACTAGCCGCTAATATCTCTAGAGGCACAGAAAGAACGATCAAAACGATTCAAATGAATGTGTTTTATGTGATTTGTTTTATTTCTGTTCTCAGGACTATATGATTATTCCTCCCCATTGGGTTATCTCTCCCCTAGAGTTAATTTGCTGATTGTTGCTGATTGGTTCAGTCAGCCTTTGTAAAGGTGCAAGGATTGGGAAAACTTCAGGACAACAAAACGTCCAACTTTTGCCACAGATCTCTATTACAATTATTAATTTTATTATTATTTTTATTATTAATTTTATTATTATTATATTGTTGTTGATATTAATATTGTTATTATTCTAATTATTAGAATATATTATTATTATTTTATATAGCGCCATCATATTCCGTAGAGCTGTACAATGGGTTACACTGATGAAAAAAATGAAAAGTTACAAATATTTGTGATAAATGAATTTATTCCCTGGAATTTTTGGCAGCGATAGAAAAGTGTTTTTTTTTTTTTTAATTGTACCGATAAAAAACACGTTTCTGTATTTTTTAAGGGATAAATGGGAGGAAAAAGAAAAGAAAGTGAAGGCTGCCGTAAAAAAGGTCCTGAAATACGAGCGCGGAAAGCAAACCATCGTGGACCCGTCCGTGGTGCCGAAGGCGGACTGTATGATCAGCATGTGGCTGAACGAGGTGGCCAGCACAGACAGAGAGGGGTTCATCCGGCATCTCAAAAAAATGTCTGCGCTCATCAAACTCGGCGGTCAGCTGATACTCTTCACCGGTCTCAACGGAACATTCCTCGATATCGGGGGGCAGAGGTTTAACATTTTCCTGCTGACCGAACCGGTTCTGAAAACCGCTTTAGCCGAAGCCGGTTTTTCTGTTACGATGTTTGAGTCTAAGCTGAGTGTCCCCAAACCGCAGACAGATGTACAAAGCTACGCGTTCATCACGGCCATGAAAGTCAGGCTTATCAAATATCCCTAGACGCACGGAATTTTCTGCGGTAACGACAAATCACAGGGATACAAATTTCAGGTTAATTCTATCATTCCACGCGCTTAATTCTGACTATTAATCATTAAAGTTTTCACAGCTCTACTTCTAATTGGCCCCTTAGGCAGGAAGTGGGTGTGGTTAGTTCCAATGTGGGAGGAGCTTCTATTAAAGGAGAACTGTCACTTCCAAGACCATAAACAAACAAACAAACAAATAGAACAGAGGCAATGTTTGCATTAATACTTAAATGTAAAGATAAACGCGGGGTTAATATCTTGAGTGCCGGTGTGAGAATTTGGATGGGGTTAATCTGGACCCCTCGCCTCCTGCGAACAATCTATTCACATACGCGGTGTGGTTTATGGGAAGTCCAGCCTCCACGGCGTTATGGAGATCTATACGTCTCTGCCGAAAACAAGGGTTTAAATATCAAATCTCGGGGGGGGGTCTCACCCCCACCATTTCTGTCTTGTGATTCCGCCATTTTCATTTTTCGCTCCTATTATCCAAAAAGTTTTGCTACTTTTTTGAGCTTCCTCTCTTCATGCAAACCTCTTCTATCACACTGAATATTAAATCATCGATAATCATTTGGAATTCAATAAACAAAATACAAACGAATCGCTGAATGTGTCTTTGTTTCATTTCTCGTATCTGTTAATATTAGTTTTTTATAAATTTTATTACAATCTACATTGGGGAGACACTTTTACACCAAATTTCATGAAGGTATCTCGATAGGACTGTGTGTGCTGGTTAACAAATTGAACTTTCCGGCCTGGTATTGGCTGCCATGAGGAGGAGTTAGAAATAACAATAAAGATGCACAATATTCGCAGTTAATAAATATAAATATTAATCATCTATAAAAATGATATTTATTAATTATGTGTAAATTACCCATTTGGTGTCCAGCATACTATACCTGCTTCAACAAATTATTATTAAATACTCAATAAAAAAAAACAACTAATGGTGGTGTTCAGAACCCCCTATTACCAAGCTGGCTGTTGCTCTTCCTTATTGCCCCACTACTACAAGCCGTGGGGCTTCTCCAGAGACCCCCCATCCCTTACCCCATCCCACCCAGCACAGGGTTCCCATTATATGGCATGTAAGAGATGAGACCAGGGGCGTAACTAGAAGCCTCAGGGCCCGGGTGCGAGAATCTGTTATGGGCCCCCCCCACCCCCCAAAAAACATGATTTTTACACAACAATTTTTTTTCCAACAAATTACATATTGAATCATATTTGTCAAATTTTTCAACTTTTTACAATAACAGAATACCACATTACAATCCCAGGAACCAAAAGTGTTAAAAGGCCAAAATAAGTAGCAGGGAATGGACAGAATATTAACTCCTCACCATCCATGTATGCTAGATAAAGATTACATCAGAGCTCGGCAGATGTATGAGATAGAATCTTTTGTGACGGGATTGGAAGTACATCGATACACTAAAAAAGTCATGTCACATCTGAAGCCACAATTTAGTGCCACTAATCATTTTTAATAAAATATGCAGATTGAATATTTTGTCCACTGAAGTGACTACAAATTCAGAAAGGGCGTTTTATCTCTGGGTAAAAAAAATTGCCTAACATTAGGGTGCAGTCTTTCCTCCTTCTGACCCTGACCATGGTACTCTCCCCCTTAATCATCCCCAGAGTCCCCTTGTCCCTCATTCACTAAACCATACCTCTTACTCCCTGTAGTTCGTGTATAGATCAAATAAACAACACATGTAAACAGTACGTTCATGTATAGATCAACTGAATAAGACATAAAAACCCTGTATTTACAGGTATACATAAATAAGGCTTAAAAACAAATATAGATCACCCTATCACGTGATATGTGTTCAAATTAAAAAGTGAAAATTAAAAATAATAAACAAGACTCCCCTAGCAATGCACTGCAGCAACCCGACAAAACACTCCTCAGGATGTTCAAGACCAGACGTAATCAAAGAAAAAGGGACGCATATACATAGGGCATAATCAAAGAAAAAGGAGCGCATGTACATAGGGCATAATCAAAGAAAAAGGAGCGCATGTACATAGGGCATAATCAAAGAAAAAGGGGCGCATGTACATAGGGCGTAATCAAAGAAAAAGGGGCGCATGTACATAGGGCCCCTTTTGTACATGCGCCTCTTTTTCTTTGAATACATAAATAATGTATGGAAGCATAGCATAGCGGATATGGATCTACAGAATAACACACAAACCCAGCATTGCAGGTATAGATTAATTAGAATTCACATAAAAACTCTGCATTAAAAGGTATAGATAAAACCCACTAAATTACAGGCATAGATCACAGGTTGCACACCCCAAAACCAGCCCTGGCCTCCACACTGTCCACATAGAACCTGACCAGCACCCAGATAACACACGTAGGGTTTGCCATCTTTGTCCCCAAACAGCCCATCCTGTGCCTGGCTGGATGGGGACAAAGGTGACACTGGGGAGCTGAACTCGTGTGTCTATATATAAGTGTTTATATATGTGTCTAGACAAATATATCTATATAAAAAGAAGTCTAGTAATCTCCATTTTTTAAAATAATTAAAAAAAAACTTTATGCAGTTTGTCCCCCTCCACAGACACACAGATAGATTTCTTTTTATATTTATAATTTAATTAATAATTGAATAATAATTTAATGACATATACACACATACAATTTTTTATTTTTTTTAAATACATTATTTTACTGACCTACCTACTTCTACTTTGGGGCCCTGATAGATGTAGACTGCTGTATTATTTTTAAACAGAATGTCAGTGAGTGACAACATCTGGTGCTCCAGCTCCAGCAGTCTGTGTGAGGGGGCGGAGCTTTCACCCCTCATGCTGCTCTCATTACGGTGCTCCTGCAGTCTGAGCATGAGGGGGCGGAGCTTTCACCCCTCACACTGCTCTAATCACTAGGTGGCCGTTGCCAGCTCCGTGGCACGGCTTGCCTTATTAAAAAAAAAAAAAAAAAAACGTAAAAAGGTTTCGGGCGGCCCCTTGGCTTGGGCCCCCCTTCCACCGGGTCCCGATTTCGGGCGGCCCCTTGGCTTGGGCCCCCCTGCCGCCGGGGCCCGATTTCGTGCGGCCCCTTGGCTTGGGCCCCCCTGCCGCCGGGGCCCGGTCGCAGTCGCGACCCCTGCGACCCCGGTAGGTACGCCACTGGATGAGACCAAACGGGAGATTGACCATGAGAGAATTAATATAAGAAGCCCCAAAATTTCCCACGACAAAAACAAGATATATTTAGTAGCACATATTTAGAGGGGGAAGAAACATGCTATATATTTATATATATATATACACACGGCCGTTCAAAGGTTTGGGGTCACTTAGGGTTTTGTTTTTGAAAGAAAAGCAGATTTTATGTCAAGACAGGAGGCTTCATATTATGCAAATCTCTTTTTACTACTCCCAAATAGCAGCAAAGAAAATATTACAGCACTGAAACAGTTAACAGAAAACAGAAAACACCAATAGCACAACAGCAGAGTATATATAAGGACCCTGAGTAACTGCCAAATGCTCTTTCTTTGCTGCTCCCTAGAAAGATAAGTACCTGTGATTTTCTATTATACATATTTTGGTTGTTTTTCGACCTATATATGCTGAATTTCATGTATTCCATTTATGGTATATATTGTTTCTTTCATTATTCTACGTTATTTACTTCATAATTTCTGTTTTAGTTTCCATTTTATTAAATGTCTGTTTGCTTACTCACTGCGTTAACCCCCTTTTACTTTCCACTTTATGTGTACGTTATCTCTGGTTGTTCTCCTTCGGAAACCGCCATTTTTCTTCCGTTTTGTCTATCTGACTGAAGTTTTTCGCACATGCTCAGTACCTCAACTAGCAATTCCCCGCCCACAGCTCTGACGCGGTAATTCATATCGTAGCAGCGTGGTATAGATTTGTTTTAGACGGCGATTTTTCCTCTAGCAGGTAGCTTTTCAGACAGCACAGCTATTCTTTTCTAAATGGATTCTTCAAAATCCGTTTCCTCATATGTGGATGCCTGTCCCCTTTCACCTAACAGTGATAAGGAGATTAATTTATCTGACACTCAATTACATCACATTATGGAGGAATCTGTTTCAAAGGCAATCCCAACATCAACAAGAACCACGGGAGAGAAATACATTTCTCCAATCTAGAGGGATTTCCTGGAGACAGAGAGGTGGTAGACGGTGGCAAAAGCCTAGATCTTTTTCAGGTAAGACCTCAATTTTCTCTATTTCCTCAGAGAGTGGGGGGCAGACTACTCCATTTTTTCCATCAATGGTCTATGATTTCTCAGGATCCTTGGATACTTCAGACGGTCAAGGGGTATGTTATAGATTTCATAGAAATTCCTGTACAACCCTACCCACCTCCCCCTATTTCTTTCCAAAAATCAGACATTCTAGCTATAGACTTAGAAATTCAAAATTTATTGCACAAAGCGGCTGTTGTTCCTGTTCAGTTTTCTTCCCCAGGTTTTCTCAGCAATCTCTTTCTAGTAAAAAAGAAAGATGCAGGTTACCGTCCAGTCATAAACCTCAAAGATCTGAACAGATGGGTTACCTATCAACATTTCAAGATGGAAGGTATTCACAATCTAAGAGACCTTATCCTTCCAGAAGATTGGTTAACGAAGATAGACTTACAGGATGCATACCTGACGGTTCCTATACATGTGCCGCACCAAAGATTCCTACAGTTTCAATGGAAGAACGTCAAATACCAATTCACATGTCTACCATTCGGCCTAACATCAGCCCCTTGGTGTTTCACAAAGTTAATGAAACCAGTGATCTCCCTGTTAAGAAGCAGAGGAATTCGGCTGATTATCTACCTAGACGACATTCTCATCATGTCTCAAAGCGAGCATCAGGGACGAATTCACACTCAATGGACCATCAAAACTCTTACCAGCTTGGGTTTCGTCATAAACCAAGAGAAGTCGGTGTTGATTCCTCAGCACCAATTGGAGTTTCTCAGGTTTTCCGTAAACTCCATACATGCTTCGTTAAGTCTTCCGACCTCCAAACTCAGCCTCATAAAGAAGGAAATTCGATCAGTTCTATCAAAGGGTTTAGTCTCATTGAGAAAAATTGCAAGAATTATAGGAATGCTGTCAGCTTCGATTCAAGCTATTTTCCCAGCGCCTCTCCACTATCGTGCTCTGCAAAGGTTCAAGAACCGTCATCTCCAAGCAGGTCGAATCTACCAAGACCTAGTACCTCTTACGGTCGAAGCAAGAGAGGAACTTCTTTGGTGGCTGAAACACGTAGATGCATGGAACGGCAAGGCCATTTTCAGTTCTCTTCCGGACATCGTCATAGAGTCAGACGCCAGTCAACTTGGTTGGGGAGCGCGCTGCGGATATCGAACAACGGGAGGCAGATGGTCTTCTCAGGAAGTAGATCTTCACATCAATTGCCTGGAGCTTCTAGCGGGATCCTTTGCCCTAAAGTCCTTTGCAAAGGACAAAGTGAACTGTTGCGTGTTACTCAAAATGGACAATGTATCTGCGGTAAGATACATAAACCGTCTGGGGGGTACTCGCTCGAGACCTTTGACCGAATTGGCAAAAGATTTCTGGCATTTTTGCTTGGATCGTGGCATCACGATTCAGGCAGAATATATTCCAGGTCTTTTGAACACGGTAGCAGACTGGAACTCCAGATATTTAAAGGATTCCAGCGACTGGAGACTGCACCAATCCATTTTCCAACGACTAGCTGATCTCTGGGGCCCCTTCCAGGTAGATCTGTTTGCGTCCAGGTTGAACGCCCAATTGCCCAAGTTCTTCAGTTGGAGACCAGATCCGGAAGCCCTAGCAGTGGACTCTTTTCTGCAGGATTGGTCTGTGTTGTGCAATGTTTACGTCATTATCTAGACAGAACTTTGTCTCTAAGACAATCTTCTTCTTCTCAACTTTTGATTTCCTACCGTAAACCTTATGCTCCTGTTTCATCGGCCACTCTGGCGAGATGGATTAAGTGGGTTATGCAATTAGCTGGTATTGACACTTCACTGTTTAAACCTCATTCACTCAGAGGTGCTATGGCTTCTAACGCTTTTTCCTCAGGAGTTCGTTTAGAAGATATTCTTAGAGCAGCAGACTGGTCCCGGGAATCTACATTCAAACAGTTTTATTTTAAACCTGTATTGCATGCTTCGACTTCTATGATTCATTGATATGTTTCTAATTGCTTTAAACTTGCATGATATGAAGCCTCCTGTCTTGACATAAAATTGTGTGATTTTACTAACTTTGTGACGCAAAATAATGATTTTATTAAAGACAGGAGGCGAATATTATCCCTCCCTGTTTATATTGTTTATTAACCCTCCCTTCTGCTATTGTCATTAGGTTAAATTTGCCGCATTTGCCTTCAGCACCGCAGAGGACGACTTGTTCTTCTGGCATCTGGGGGCTCCTGTTGTCACCGTTCCTGCTGTTATTTGCCTTCCTGACAAAGAATGTGGTTGTGACCCGACGATCTTCAGTTTCCACTTTCTGAACCTTTAAGATGCAGAAGTTCAAATTTGGGGACTATGTTACGGCAAGATCAGCTAAGAAAGAGCATTTGGCAGTTACTCAGGGTCCTTATATATACTCTGCTGTTGTGCTATTGGTGTTTTCTGTTTTCTGTTAACTGTTTCAGTGCTGTAATATTTTCTTTGCTGCTATTTGGGAGTAGTAAAGAGAGATTTGCATAATATTCGCCTCCTGTCATTATTTTGCGTCACAAAGTTAGCAAAATCACACAATTTTGTGCATTAAAATAACATGAAATGGATCCGAAATCCAGCGCAGACGGGGTTAATGTTGTAAAGGACTATTATAGCTGGAAGCGACTGATTTTTAATGGAATCTCTTTATAGACGTGCAGAGGCCCTTTATCACTCCCATCACTCCTGTGTTCCAATGGGCCTTTATCACTCCCATCACTCCTGTGTGCCAATGGCCCTTTATCACTCCCTTCACTCCTGTGTTCCAATGGCCCCTTATCACTCCCATCACTCCTGTGTTCCAATGGCCCTTTATCACTCCCATCACTCCTGTGTTCCAATGGCCCTTTATCACTCCCATCACTCCTGGGTTCCAATGGCCCTTTATCACTCCCATCACTCCTGTGTTCCAATGGCCCTTTATCACTCCCATCACTCCTGGGTTCCAATGGCCCTTTATCACTCCCATCACTCCTGGGTTCCAATGGCCCTTTATCTCTCCGGAGTTCTTGTGGGGATGGGGAATGGTGGAGGTATCTGCCCCTACAGCAAACTTAGGTGCTATTTTTTTCTCTTATTTTAACAGTAATGAGGAAGGAGTCATCATCCTGGTCCACACACAATATATATCACTTATTTATATCACTTATTTATATATCACTTATTTTGTGACAAATTCTTATACCAGGGAGGCCGCTGGGAAACCGACATCAAACAGGGCTTTGAATGGACTCAGCGATCGCTGCACGCAATTAAACGTTTATTATCAGCCAATTTTTGCCAAAACACACTTTGATCCAACTGTTACATCGTGTAGAATATCTCAACATCGAGGGGATAGCAAAGCATAAATAATACAGACGGGGGACGGTCGGACACTGCGGGGGTCCCAACACGCCTTCTCCCCGCAATCACAAAAAATCAAAGTAGAATTTCCTTTGTTTTATAGAAATGATATTAAAGCGTTAACTGATTTTGTGTTAAATTATCTACCGCTTTACCGGGAGGCTCTGGAGGGTTCCTCCTATACATCCGAGAGACTTTAAGCATGCATGGGAGGGAACAGCCTCCCAGCAGAAGTGGTAGAGGGTAATACAGCGAGGGTATTAAACATGCATGGGATAGACATACGGCTCCTGAATCTAAGACGAGACCAACGACTGATTAAGGTTTGAGTCTTTACGGCGGGACTGGCTGGGCTGAATGGGGCCGATTTGCGCTATTTTTAGCATTGAGGTGATAGAAGGAAAGGAGTTAAATATCTCTTTGGGGGGGTGAGACCCTAAGACTTAAGAGAAGTTACTTCGTTACCTCAGAATCTTTCTGCGCTGAGATAAACGCGATCCCCGAATAATCGACGAGGTCCGTGTGCTCCTTCTTTTGGAAGACTTCGCAACTTTCAACCGCAAAGCCCTCTTCCCCGAGACTCGCCGTGAGCAGAGCCTCATCGCACGTGAAGTAATGGAGGTCGCGCTCGCCGGCTCGATACTTTGTAGCATTCAGCGTTACAAATAATAACAGGCGCCCCCCTGGCTTTAATAACGACGCGAACTTCTTCAGGTTCCGGCGGAAGCTCTCGCGATCCTCGCTGGTCGTTTCCAGAATCCCGAAGATCAGCAAGCAGTCGGCTCTCGGCAGAACCTCGGGCTCCGTGAGGTTTTCTTTCGCCAGGTCGCATTTCACCACGCGTCGGATTTTACTTTTTAATCTTTCTTCTTTCTCCTGCCACCCGTGTCTAGAAAACGCGAACGCAGAACGTTATTTGTGGATTCCACATAAATCAAGTTTTTTTTGTTTTTTTTTTATGAAATTAAGGAAATTAAAAAATCCATCACTTCTGCACCTGTAGGGCTGCGATTTCAATTACCCTTCTCATCATTCTGGCTAAGGGTGATGGGAGTTGTAATTCACAAAATTATTATTATAATTAATTAAAAATAAACAAAATTATGTTACAAAGCATATAAAGAATCTAGTTTTTTTTTTGTTTTGTTTTTTTACTTTTTGTTTATTGCGACATAGAAATTCATTTTACTAGATAGTCTCTTCCCTTATCTATTCATTATTTTTTAACCCATTAATGATAATGCATTGTCAGCCCGTTCAGGCACAGGCTTTGTCGTGAAGGGGTTAATATGGCTAAAGATAGTTTCCACGTTGGCCTTTTTTCCCTTTTAAATAGTGACTGGTCCTCGTGATACTTAACCCCTTGCCTTCCAGCTCCGTGAAATACTTGGACGCGTGAGACCAGTCGAAGGCCTCCGTGTGCGTGTTCAGCCATTTCTCCGTCTCCGCAATGCATTCGTCGTTGAATTTTAAAAGAATGATGTCTTTGAAAAACTCACAGGCAGCCAAGAGAGGATAAATAAAACCGCCAATGCTGATGTCAATAAAGGTGTCCCCTTTAATATTACCTTAAAAAAAAAAAATAGGAGAAATGAGTTAAATTCCCAAATTCTACAGAAATAAATCTATGTCATGGGGTCTACAG
Organism: Spea bombifrons; assembly: GCF_027358695.1. Lineage (NCBI taxonomy): Eukaryota > Metazoa > Chordata > Amphibia > Anura > Pelobatidae > Spea > Spea bombifrons. The sequence goes on from NC_071098.1 coordinate 3,930,331, forward strand.
ATTAGAATGAGCAATATAAGGTACTGTATGATTATTCCTCCCCAGTAGGCTGCTTTAGCTGAAGCAGTAGTAGTCTCTACCATTTCTGCTGGGAGGCTATCCCACTTATATACCACCAAGACCAAGTATTAACTTTCAGGGAAAAGTAATACCTTTTTCCATATACAACAAAATGCTGTATTAAATCTGTGTAATAGATTCATTATTTATATATTATATTTAGTTATGTGGCGCCATCAGACTCCGTGGCGCTGTTACAACAGATTCAGTAAAATCATTTAAAATCCCACACAGTAACAAACTGGTACAAAAGGAGAAGGGGGCCCTGATCTTGTGAGCTTACAATCTATTCAATTATCTATGGGGAGTGTTTCGCCTACAAGAAGAAATAAAATTCATTAAATAGCCACATTTCACGTGAAAATGACGGTTTTCTGAACTCGTACCTGCCGACAGCGCCTTGTGAACCTGTTGAATGGGAAATTTTATCGTGGCTTCCAGCATCGCCTCGCCCGCGGTGGGCGAACAGTAATGGTCTAAAAGTTTTCTGGAATCCACGGGGTGCGAGTGGTAGAACCTGCGCTCGCTGGGATCCATGTCGTAACGTCTCGCAGGGAGCCGCCTGGCTTTCTGCCGTTTCCCCTGGAAATCGACCCTAGTTATAGGGCAGATATGTTAATTTTCGGTGACACTTGACACTAATTTAACATCTAAATGCGCTACTGCATGATCGTTGACATAAGATGGTCATGAGATGCTCAGGAGGTATCAGTCACCAAAGAAACGCAAACAATTCGGTTATAAAGCAAACATTAGTTACATTTTATAAACACAATTTTATGGGTTTTTTGTATTTTTGGTGCAAGCGAGAAGGGCTTTAATCTAAGACACGTGTATTTTTTTTTTGGTTGCCTTTTCTACTTTAGTTTTTCATTGATTAGTTAAATTATATATATATATATATATATTTGTTTTGTTTTGTTAATCCCTTATTTTATTGGACAAACATAGAAAAATATATAGAGTTACATAAGCTTTCGAGACATCAGAAGGTCTCTTCTTCCCATGGAATCCTGCCCAGAGCCCTATACATTTTCAGATTTTCCATCCTTCTTAAGCAGTCATAAATATGCATGAAAATAAATATTTATATATTACTTATATCTGTAAATTCATGAAAATATCCATATATCCAGTATAATTCTAAGATTTTACTAGTCTCATGACATAAAGTCATGATTTTATTAAGGACACGGAGGCGAGTATTATAGTGCATTCTCTTTCTTTATTACTACTCCCTCAGCAGCAAAAAACAAGGGAAGCAGTTAACTGAAGAGAAAAAACATACATAAAGTGCCATAACATATCAACCAATCAGCATAGATCCAACATATCAAAAGGTGAGAGACACTGCTGCACTTCCTCTTTTCTTGCGAACGAAATCAGCCCAGAAGCGACTCCACACGAACAAACATGGACATCGGAAACCTTGGACAACGGGTCAGGAGAGTCCAGAAGACATCAAACTAGAACAGAAGAAAAGAATAACGGTAGAAACCAAGAACTAAATTGGAGTGGTTAACACTAAATGAGGTAAGACAATGTCAACCGAAATACAATAGTGCCACATAAACATATGAGCAAAAAACACATAGAAACTATCCGAGATGAATCAATAAATAAACAGTATTAAAATACATCACAACAAACATTGAAGATAATAACATTCGAGAAACTCAAATGAAGGGAAGGGAACGGGAGGGAATAATACTCGCCTCCGTGTCCTTAATAAAATCATGACTTTATGTCATGAGACTAGTAAAATCTTAGAATTTTATTAAGGACACGGAGGCTCCTATTATAGTGCAAGTTCAAAGCTGATCAACCAAACGCTCAGAAAAATGCTGCACCGGGCGAAGATAAAATTCCCGAAATGTGGAATCCGAAGACCAGTCTGCCGCCTTTAAAATATCCTCCATGCGACATCCAACCGCCAGGGCCTTGGACGCCGAAGCACTCCTAACAGAATGCGGGGAGAAAATGGACATATCAATACCTGCCTGCTGCAAGATCCACCGCAGCCACCTGGAAAGGGTAGGAGAAGAGACTGGACCATGAGGTCGCCTAAAAGAGATGAACAACGGGAGAACGGAAGGATTCCGAAGAACTCGAGTGCGAGACTCATATTCACGGAGGCAAAGGACCGGGCAGAGAAGAGGTCTGAGCGGAAAAGACGGATAGAAGACCGACTTTATATTGGTCTTCGTCCTCCTAGATATATCAAACAAGACACCATCCGGACGGTAGACCTTAGCAGAAAAATCCAAAGCCCTGACATCGGAAACCCGTTTACAGGAAAGTATGCAAAGAAGAAGTAATAGTTTGGCAGAAAGCTCCTTGAGAGAAAGGTCTTGATTAGGGGACCAAGCCTCCAAAAAGCGAAGAACAACATCAACATCCCACGTAGAGGAATAACGTGGGAGAGAAGGTCTAGAGAAACGGATACCCTTAAGCAACCTACAAACCATAGGGTGTTGGCCAATAGGGACCCCGTCGAGAGGGACATGGCCAGCCGATATGGCGGAGCGATATAAATTGACCGTACGATAGGCCTTGTTGCCATGGAAGAGGTCCGTAAGGAAGGACAGAACCATATTCAGAGGGGCCGAAACGGGATCCAATGACCTGCCCAGGCACCAGCAAGACCAAGATCGCCATGCAGAGGCATAGGCTCTTCTAGTTCCCGGAGCCCAAGCATCGGCCAAGAGGAGGAGAGTCTGTTGTGAAACACCCTCGACAGACCAAGGTCCCCGGAAACACGCCAAGCCACCAACCGAAGCTTGCCCAGCAGAATCAGGTCGTGAGGATGAAGGTCCGGATCGAGGAGAAGATCCCTGAAGGACGGAATGATCCTGGGAAAGTCTGACGATGTCTCCAACAGTCTGGGAAACCAATGCTGGGACTTCCAAAGAGGTGTTATCAGTACAAGAGATGACTTGCAACGCATCATGTGTAGGATCGTCCGGGCAATCATGCTGAACGGAGGAAACGCGTAAAGAAGCGTTGGCGGCCAGTGTTGAAGGAATGCATCCGTGGCCATCGCCTCCGGGTCTGGTCTCCAGCTGAAAAAGGTCGGGAGGTGTGTGTTCAGACGAGACGCGAATAAGTCTATTTCCATCGGACCCCATAGGCGCTGAAGCTTCTGAAAGACAGAAGGGTGAAGTCGCCAATCCCCGGAATCCCTGAGGAAACGAGAGTTCCAATCCGCCGTGAAATTGGAGAGACCGGGGATGTGTACAGCGGTAACGGAGATCCCATGAAGAAGGCAATATCTCCAGAAGTCTCTTGCGAGACAAGCCAACAGTCTGGATTTCGTGCCTCCTAGGTGGTTGATATAACGCACCGCAGCTACGTTGTCGAGCTTCAGCAGAATAGAACAACGGGCATCGGAAGGTGCTAGACTCCGGATGGCGAACGAACCCGCCAAGAGTTCCAGACAGTTGATGTGGAGGTAAGATTCCTCCAAGGACCACCTGCCGCCTGTAGATACAGTCCCGTAGCGCGCTCCCCAACCATGTAAGCTTGCGTCCGACTCGATAACTACGTCGGGAGTGGTACCGAAGATGGCCCTGCCGTTCCAGGCCTCCATGTGGGACAACCACCACATCAGTTCGTCTTTGGATTCGTCGTCTAGAGATACACAGCTTTCGTAAGAGGGAACGGAAGATAGCGAAGAAGTTCTTAGTCTTTGCAGAGCCCTGTAATGGAGAGGACCTGGGAATATGGCCTGAATGGACGAGGACAACAGACCTATCATTCTCGCAATTTGACGCACGGTGACCACAGGGGCGCGTAGCAACCTCCTGATCTCTTTCTGGATAGCCATGATCTTGGACTGAGGGAGGAACAGGGACTGCTGAACTGAGTCTACCTGAAACCCCAGAAATTCCAAAGTCTGCGAAGGCACGAAACAGGACTTTTCTCCATTTATGAGAAAACCCAAGGACTGGAGAAGGTGGAGAGACCAGTCGAGATGTAGACGGAGAAGAGAAGGGGACTGAGCCATAATAAGGATGTCGTCTAAATATATTATCAGCCGTACCCCCCGAGAACGAAGGAAAGCTACAACCGGCTTCATGACCTTCGTGAAACACCACGGGGCCGACGAGAGACCGAAGGGAAGGCAAGTGAATCTCCACTTCTGATCGTCCCACAGGAACTGAAGAAAATCCTGATGAGCGGTCGCAATTGGGATCGTGAAGTAAGCATCTTGAAGATCTAACTTCACCATCCAATCTCCTGGTAACAAGAGGTCTCTGAGACAATGTATCCCTTCCATTTTGAAGTGGTGATATACCACAAAAGCATTGAGGGGGCGTAAGTTGATGACCGGACGGACACCCCCTCCTTTCTTGGGAACCAGGAATAGAGAACTGACAAACCCGGGAGAAGTCATGGGAATAGGAACAATAGCCCCTTTTTGGTAAAGTGATCTTACCTCTTCCGAAACCAGACGCCTTTGAAGCATTGGAAACTGCGGGGAAGGCGGAAGCTGAGCCTGTCGAGGAAAACCGGTCAGTTCTAATTGATAGCCCTTGACAGTATTCAACACCCAAGCGTCCGAGGTAATTTGAGCCCAGACGTGGACGAAATGCACCAGACGACCGCCCACCCTCGTGAGAGGAAGGGAAAAAGGACTTACCGTAGGGACGTCTGGATGGGAAGTAACCTCTGGGGCCTCTGGTGGATCCAGGGCGACCTCTGGAAGGAAAGAAGGGCGTCGGTCGTTGCTCTGGGAGATGGCGTTGAGGGAAGGAGCCTCTATAGCTTCCATGGAATCTGGAACCACGGCCGGACGAACGGCCCCTGCTTCGTCCAGCCCCGGCAAAAACCTTTGGGGCGAAAACTTTTTTCATGGAAGACTGGGCCTTATCAAGGGCAGTAAAAGTCTTAACGAAGGAACCAACGTTCTTGACGAACGAGTCACCAAACAAGAGCCCCTTGGCCGAAGGACCTGGTTCCTGAGTAGCCATGTTGACTAGCTTGGGCTCGATTTTAATCAATATAGATTTGCGCCTCTCGGCACAGAGCGCTGCGTTCGCATTGCCCGTCAAACAGACCAAACGTTGTAGCCAGCCGAGGGCTACGTCAAAATCAAAGGAAGCAGGGGAGGCCTTGCCCGCCTCAAGCAACTCAAAAAGTTTGGTAATGGGGCCCAAACAGTCCAGGAGTTTGTCCTGACAGTGGCGAAGTGAGAACTCCAAGCCCTTTCTGGGCTTCCAACCAGTCTTAGACAAGAACTGAATAATTTGAGGGTCAACCTCGGGGGTCTTACAGACCTCATCAGGAACGATAGGTCGTGGGCATTCAGCCCTAAGCTTACGTCTGCTCTCTTTAGATAGCGGTTTGCGTACTCTGAGCGCGAGATATTGCGCAATATGAGCCGGTGGGTCCCACTCGGCCGACCTCGGGTGGCGCAAAGCGTCCGGATCAAAAAGGGGGTTACCGTGAGGGTCTGTGACATTGTCATCAGCGTCTCCAGGAGGAGCAAGGACATGGGCCATATCACCCTCAGAAGAACACCCGGCCAACACAGGGGAGTCATCCCCATCAGACAGATCTGAACCAGGGTCTTTATATGAATCAAGATCGTCACCACTCTCATCAGACTCTGATGAATCTATTTGAGCCTTAGCTCTTTTCCAATGTCTGGCCGCTTTTGTCCGGTCAGGGACTCTTTTGCGCGGTAAACCAGCGCTCTCAGGGACAGGAGCCGAAGCATTGTCCATCACGACAGAAGCATGGCTGTCAGTCAGTAGTGGAGACAGGTGTTTAGTCTTACAAAGGGCTTTCTTGCCTAAGGGAGGAGGGGTGGGCACAGATGCAGGAGCTGAGGCAACAGGTACCTGGAGCAAGGCCTGCTGAATGGATTGTGAAATAGAGTGAGACATAACACCCATGGCAGAAGACAGTGCTTTGGTGATTGAGTGAGACATGGTAGCATCTAACAACGATTGAAAATCCTCTGAAGACAGAGGATGGGAATCATCATCATGATGCCCACTAGAGGGGCCAGAAGCTCCAACAGGAGCAGCCTGATCGGTAAAACGATCCATAATACGAAAATTATAGCTGCAGAAATAATATAAACGGTAGTAGTAAACCTGTGAAGGGTTGATTAACCCGAAGGAACGAAAAAACGAGGAACCGAAAACGCCAGAAGGTGGAACACGCAGCCTGAACTAGCAGAGAATCCCGTGAGATGCGCGCCAACAAAATGGCCGCCGCGCGATACACGGCGCATGCGCGAGCCGCACCAGCAGGCCGAAAAAGACCGATGACGCGGCAGCTACACAGAAAAACCTGTCAGATGCGCGCCAAAGAAAAAAAAAAAAAACGGCCGCACCGAGAGACAAAACGTCAGAGGAACGAAAAACGCCTGCCGAAAACGGCCGAAGACGCGGCTGCTCAAAGAAAGAGCACCGCGACACGGAAGAGACGGCGAAACCAAAGGTAAGGGCAGACTGAGAAAACTGACAGGAATAAAAACGGCACATACAATAAAATTAACGGGACAAGATATAGAAATCACCCAGGAATAACGAAAATAACAATAAAAGCAGTAATAGGATATAAAATAAGACAATAATGAAATTAATAATGAAATCAATAATTAAATCAATAATTAAAGCAAGTATATAAAGACACAGAGCAAATCTACTTAACTGTCCGCTGAGGGAGCAGCAAGAAAAGAGGAAGTGCAGCAGTGTCTCTCACCTTTTGATATGTTGGATCTATGCTGATTGGTTGATATGTTATGGCACTTTATGTATGTTTTTTCTCTTCAGTTAACTGCTTCCCTTGTTTTTTGCTGCTGAGGGAGTAGTAATAAAGAAAGAGAATGCACTATAATAGGAGCCTCCGTGTCCTTAATAAAATTGTTTTAGGTGTGAGAATAATGCATGAGAAGATATGCAGTACCCAGAATCCACCACGAGAGGTCGCTAAAGAGAACGATCCGGGAGCCTTTATTGCAGAAAACATGAATTTCTTTTTTCCTTTTATCTTCTAAAGAATGTAAAGAAATAAAGCAGGCGGAAAGCACCAGACGAATCGCTGAATGTGTCTTTGTTTCATTTCTCGTATCTGTTAATATTAGTTTTTTATAAATTTTATTACAATCTACATTGGGGAGACACTTTTACACCAAATTTCAAGAAGGTATCTCGATAGGACTGTGTGTGCTGGTTAACAAATTGAACTTTCCGGCCTGGTATTGGCTGCCATGAGGAGGAGTTAGAAATAACAATAAAGATGCACAATATTCGCAGTTAATAAATATAAATATTAATCATCTATAAAAATGATATTTATTAATTATGTGTAAATTACCCATTTGGTGTCCAGCATACTATACCTGCTTCAACAAATTATTATTAAATAATCAATAAAAAAAACCAACTAATGGGGGTGTTCAGAACCCCCTATTACCAAGCTGGCTGTTGCTCTTCCTTATTGCCCCCCTACTACAAGCCGTGGGGCTTCTCCAGAGACCCCCCATCCCTTACCCCATCCCACCCAGCACAGGGTTCCCATTATATGGCATGTAAGAGATGAGACCAAACGGGAGATTGACCATGAGAGAATTAATATAAGGGGGGGGGAGGAACACGCTATATATTTATATATTTATAATTTAAAAGGGTGAAGCCGTATTAGTCCAGTAGACACGATGTCAAAAAATAGAGTATTGCAGAGTATGCGGTGATACCTTTTTTTATTGGACTAACATAATATTAAAAAGACAAGCTTTCGAGAGTTATCCTCCCTTCATCAGGTCTGAAGCAATACTAATCAACAAGATAGAGGTTACAACTTAAAACAAGTGATGGTATTAGAGAAGGGGGGGTGAGGGGGGGTCGTAAATAATAGGTCTGGAGGTGAGAAATGCAGAGAGGTAGAGAGATAACCCAGGGACAGAACAAATAAACTTAGGGAAACCAATAACCACAGTAAAACATCAAAGATAACAGCAATTAGACATTGGATGACTCGATGAAGTTCATATGAAGTTCTGGTAGTGTGTAAGGAAACCAGAATCCACATTAAGTCCCTCTTTTATGGGGTTAAAATGTGTAATCATTTTCATCTCAAATGTTTTTCTTTCCTGAGAGTCTCTGAAATTTCCTTTGAGTTCTTTAATTTTTAGGTTTTGGATGGAGTGATTATTCCGTGTGAAATGATGTCCTACCGGGGTGCAATATTTGTCTTCCTCATGGTTTTTGATGGAGCTTCGGCGCAGGTTCATTCTAAGGTGCAGCTTAAGCCCCGTTTCTCCAGTGTAGCCCCCTTTGTCACAGGCAGAGCATTGTATGATGTACACCACGTGTGCCGATGTACATGAGTAAGAGTCTTTGATGCTGTATGTTTTGTTGTTGTGACTGGCTGTGTTACTGTCACATATATGTTGGCAAAGTTTGCAGCAGGATTTGTTGCATGGTACAGTGCCATTCTGTGTGTATATATATATACACACGGCCGTTCAAAGGTTTGGAGTCACTTTGAGTTTTGTTTTTGAAAGAAAAGCAGATTTTGTGCATTAAAATAACATGAAATTGATCCAAAATCCAGCACAGACGGGGTTAATGTTGTAAATGACTATTGTAGCTGGAAACGGCTGATTTTTTAATGGAATCTCTTCATGAGCGTACAGAGACCCTTTATCACTCCCATCACTCCTGTATTCCAACTGCCCTTTATCACTCCCATCACTCCTGTGTTCCAATGGCCCTTTATCACTCCCATCACTCCTGGGTTCCAATGACCCTTTATCACTCCCATCACTTCTGTGTCCCAATGGCCCTTTATCACTCCCATCACTCCTGTGTCCCAATGGCCCTTTATCACTCCCATCACTCCTGTGTTCCAATGGCCCTTTATCACTCCCATCACTCCTGGGTTTCAATGGCCCTTTATCACTCCCATCACTCCTGGGTTTCAATGGCCCTTTATTTCTCCGGGGTTCTTGTGAGGACGGGGCCTTCTTATCCACAGGTGGTGGAGGTATCTGCCCCTACAGCAAACTCAGTTGTTGTTGTTTTTTTCTCTTATTTTAACACTAATGAGGAAGGAGTCATCATCCTGGTCCACACTCAATATATATCACTTATTTATATATCACTTATTTATATATCACTTATTTATATCACTTATTTATATATCACTTATTTATATATCACTTATTTATATATCACTTATTTATATATCACTTATTTATACATCACTTATTTATATATCACTTATTTATACATCACTTATTTATATATCACTTATTTTGTGACAAATTCTTATACCAGGGAGGCCGCTGGGAAACCGACATCAAACAGGACTTTGAATGGACTCAGCGATCGCTGCACGCAATTAAACGTTTATTATCAGCCAAGTTTTGCCAAAACACACTTTGATCCAACTGTTACATCGTGTAGAATATCTCAACATCGAGGGTATAGCAAAGCATAAATAATACAGACGGGGGGCCGTCGGGCACTGCGGGGGTCCCAACACACCTTCTCCCCGCAATCACAAAAAATCAAAGTAGAATTTCCTCTGTTTTATGGAAATAATATTAAAGCGTTAACTGATTTTGTGTTAAATTATCTACCGCTTTACCGGGAGGCTCTGGAGGGTTCCTCCTATACATCAGAGAGACTTTAAGCATGCATGGGAGGGAACAGCCTCCCAGCAGAAGTGGTAGAGGGTAATACAGCGAGGGTATTAAACATGCATGGGATAGACATACGGCTCCTGAATCTAAGACGAGACCAACGACTGATTAAGGTTTGAGTCTTTACGGCGGGACTGGCCGGGCTGAATGGGGCCGATCTGCGCTATTTCTAGCATTGAGGTGATAGAAGGAAAGGAGTTAAATATCTCTTTGGGGGGGTGAGACCCTAAGACTTAAGAGAAGTTACTTCGTTACCTCAGAATCTTTCTGCGCTGAGATAAACGCGATCCCCGAATAATCGACGAGGTCCGTGTGCTCCTTCTTTTGGAAGACTTCGCAACTTTCAACCGCAAAGCCCTCTTCCCCGAGACTCGCCGTGAGCAGAGCCTCATCGCACGTGAAGTAATGGAGGTCGCGCTCGTCGGCTCGATACTTTGTAGCGTTCAGCGCTACAAATAATAACAGGCGCCCCCCCGGCTTTAATAACGACGCGAACTTCTTCAGGTTCCGGCGGAAGCTCTCGTGATCCTCGCTGGTCGTTTCCAGAATCCCGAGGATCAGCAAGCAGTCGGCTCTCGGCAGAACCTCGGGCTCCGTGAGGTTTTCTTTCGCCAGGTCGCATTTCACCACGCGTCGGATTTTACTTTTTAATCTTTCTTCTTTCTCCTGCCACCCGTGTCTAGAAAACGCGAACGCTGAACGTTATTTCTGGATTCCACATAAATCAAGTTTTTTTTTTGTTTTTTTTTTTAATGAAATTAAGGAAATTAAAAATCCATCACTTCTGCCCCTGTAGGGCTGCGATTTCCCTTCTCATCATTCTGGCTAAGGGTGATGGGAGTTGTAATTCACAAAATGTTTTATTATTATTATTAATTAAAAATAAAAAAATTATATAACAAAGTATATAAAAAATCTAGTTTTTTTTTTTGTTTTTTTGTTTATTGCGACATAAAAATCCCTGTTTCCTGATTGGACGTTCATTTTACTAGATAGTCTCTTCCCTTATCTATACATTATTTTTTAACCCATTAATGACAATGCATTGTCAGCCCGTTACAGGTACGGGCTTTGTCGTGAAGGGGTTAATATGGCTAACGATAGTTTCCACGTTGGCCTTTTCCCCTTTTAAATAGTGACTGGTCCTCGTGATACTTAACCCCTTGCCTTCCAGCTCCGTGAAATACTTGGACGCGTGAGACCAGTCGAAGGCCTCCGAGTGCGCGTTCAGCCATTTCTCCGTCTCCGCAATGCATTCGTCGTTGAATTTTAAAAGAATGATGTCTTTGAAAAACTCACAGGCAGCCAAGAGAGGATACATAATACCGCCAATGGTGATGTCAATAAAGGTGTCCCCTTTAATATTACCTTCAAAAAAAAGAGAAATGTGTTAAATTCCCAAATTCTACAGAAATAAATCTATGTCATGGTGTCTACAGATTAGAATGAGCAATATAAAGTACTGTAGAATTATTCCTCCCCAGTAGGCTGCTTTAGCTGAAGCAGTAGTAGTCTCTACCATTTCTGCTGGGAGGCTATCCCACTTATATACCACCAAGACCAAGTATTAACTTTCAGGGAAAAGTAATACCTTTTTCCATATACAACAAAATGCTGTATTAAATCTGTGTAATAGATTCATTATTTATATATTATATTTAGTTATATGGCGCCATCAGACTCCGTGGCGCTGTTACAACAGATTCAGTAAAATCATTTAAAATCCCACACAGTAACAAACTGGTACAAAAGGAGAAGAGGGCCCTGATCTTGTGAGCTTACAATCTATTCAATTATCTATGGGGAGTGTTTCGCCTACAAGAAGAAATAAAATTCATTAAATAACCACATTTCACGTGAAAATGACGGTTTTCTGAACTCCTACCTGCCGACAGCGCCTTGTGAACCTGTTGAATGGGAAATTTTATCGTGGTTTCCAGCATCGCCTCGCCCGCGGTGGGCGAACAGTAATGGTCTAAAAGTTTTCTGGAATCCACGGGGTGCGAGTGGTAGAACCTGCGCTCGCTGGGATCCATGTCGTAACGTCTCGCAGGGAGCCGTCTGGCTTTCTGCCGTTTCCCCTGGAAATCGACCCTAGTTATAGGGCAGATATGTTAATTTTCGGTGACACTTTTTAACATCTAAATGCGCTACTGCATGATCGTTGACATAAGATGGTCATGAGATGCTCAGGAGGTATCAGTCACCAAAGAAACGCAAACAATTCGGTTATAAAGCAAATATTAGTTGCATTTTATAAACACAATTTTATGGGTTTTTTGTATTTTTGGTGCAAGCGAGAAGGGCTTTAACCTAAGACACGTGTATTTTTTTTTTGGTTGCCTTTTCTACTTTAGTTTTTCATTGATTAGTTAAATTATATATATATATATTTTTTTTTTTTGTTTTGTTTTGTTAATCCCTTATTTTATTGGACCAACATAGAAAAATATATAGAGTTACATAAGCTTTCGAGACATCAGAAGGGCTCTTCTTCCGATGGAATCCTGCCCAGAGCCCTATACATTTTCAGATTTTCCATCCTTCTTAAGCAGTCATAAATATGATTGCAAATAAATATTTATATATTACTTATATCTGTAAATTCATGAAAATATCCATATATCCAGTATAATTGTTTTAGGTGTGAGAATAATGCATGAGAAGATATGCAGTACCCAGAATCCACCACGAGAGGTCGCTAAAGAGAACGATCCGGGAGCCTTTATTGCAGAAAACATGAATTTCTTTTTTCCTTTTATCTTCTAAAGAATGTAAAGAAATAAAGCAGGCGGAAAGCACCAGACTGGCTCTTATTACTACAATGCAGGGCACAATAGGCATGAGGAAACACTCTTTTAGATGTTAGCACTGTGCTTTTATTTATCCCATTGTACAGCGCTACGGAATATGGTGGTGCTATATAAATCAATTAATAAATAATAGTATCTGTGTGTCTAGTGACTTTGCTGCTGTACTAAGAGGCGAGCACTGCTGTGATATGTACATAACTCACAAATCCTGTGTGCCCGGCACCGCCAGCCGGACGCCGGTGTCCCTATCCATGGTACTGAATAAAATAATGCATTATTATTGAAATATGAAATATATTATTATTTCATAATTATTCGGGCCCCCGGTGGCTCCCGACACGTCATGCTGTGACCAACTTAATAGCTGGAGCATTTTTTTTTGGTTCATGTTACTGAAAAAGCCTGATTTTCTAAGATGCCTCTGGCGGATAAACACGTTGACATTTTATTCATATATTATATATATTGCTACAATCCAGCTGTGAATTTAAATGCTTCTAAAACATAGTTATGCAGCGTTTGATTTATATCTATAAAGCTTTAGGGTATGGCTTAAGGATAATGTATCGCTCCATGGTTACAAAAGACGTTACAATGTATCACAAAGCTATTAATGGAAACACACACCGTCCAATCACCATAGGGGCGAGACACTGTCCTTGTTAGATGGGTTTCCTTTCCAATATACCAGGGGTGTCCAACCTGCAGCCCTCCAGCTGCTGCAGGACTACATCTCCCATAATGCTCTTTTAGCTAATGGGCTGGCTGAGTATGGGAGACGTAGTCCTGCAGCAGCTGGAGGGCCGCGGGTTGGACACCCCTGCAATATACAATCTTCCATAAAGATCAGGGGAGGGCAAGCTCCAGGTGTATGGCACCCGGTAACCAAGGCACCCAGTGGGGTCACATAACGCATGTTGTAGTGGGGTAGCTTACATGGGGTAAGGTGGAGGGCTAGCTAACTAGCTACAGCGATGCTGAGAGAGGGAGTGTAAGTTTATATGCATTTATGTATGTGTAAATGTGTGGTGTGTGTGTATGAATGTACGGTGTTAGCACATGTGTATGAATGTATAGTGTTAGCATGGGTGTGTGAACGTATGGTGTTTTGAATGTGTGAGTGCATGCTGTTGTCACGCCAGGTGTTAGCGCAAGTTTGCGTGTTAGCATGTGCGTGTTTTAGTTATGGATGGGGGGCACTGAAGAACTACTGCACGCAGGTGCCACTAACCCCAGAACCCCCCCCCTGCATAAGTCATTATCTCCAGTTAGTTCTCACATTTCATTTGCAAGGCAGACCCTTAATGTATAACTTCTTCTGTTTATCGGGACGATCCCCATATGGATTATTTGGCTGAACCGAAAAGACCTACAAATACAGGTAAGGAGCACTACCTCTGCACCTTGTCCCAGTTTGCGTGTTACAGAGTACAATGTGTGCCGTGCTAGGGCTGTAAAGTTGTGAAGCAAAAATGTGTTTTTAAGCCCCTCCAGCAGCAGGCGTTCCCATCACAAACAAACACTTTTAACCTTTGTGTGTTTTTTAGCCGGTAAATCCGCTCCCAGTCATAATGCGAGACTCCGAGTAAAGGTCACGTTTATTCTCTACGGCAGGCGTGAGTGACAAGGATATTAACGCGCGTTCTGAGGCACGGAGGGATTGATTGTCCGTATCGGGGGCTTATTCACTAAAGCAGGAGTTTGTATGCGAGATTCTAGGAGAGTTCAGGGTTTAACTCGCTGAATTCACAGTGTGTTATCTGATACATTTCTCCAGTAAGTGGGCTAGGCAGGGCCGGACTGGCAACCCCGGGGTGCACTGGCACTTTAAGGCCAACTGCTACCTGATGGCGTAGGTGCCTCCACTGTGTATGTAAGATCCAGGCCTATTCTCCGGTACCTCAAGCAAGTTTATAGTTTAATTCTTGCACCCAAACACTAAACGCACATCAGGGGTGAGCATAGGGTTAACCCGTAAACATGCTTTAACACTGACTCACGCTAATGCCATACACATACATATACACAATATCTCACTCCCTCCTCTCCCTCGCACCACTAACCCTAGGCTCAACCCTAACACTCCATATACCTAGCACCATACGCGAACACACACACCCGCTGACACCAACATTCATACACATACGCTCATGCTAACGCCATCCACTAACATGCACTCTGATCCTCTGATGCGTATGAAGTTATTACATAATATTCACTCTTTTTTTTCAGATGAAGAACTAATAAATTATGCTCAGCTTTGAATAGCAGTCAATCAGCCATAGATCATAGATCTACCCAACCGGCCCACGATCTCACTGCCAGCAAAAACGGGGCCGTGGGGCATCTACACAGGGAAACGGGATGGTTGGGTGGTATGTAAAAAACATAGGTCGCCTCTGACACCGCCGGTTATTTATCTGCTTGCATAGTGGGGTAAATGCTGTGGGGCTACCTTCCCTGGCCATCAACCCTACTCTGCCCAATGCGCAACGCACAGGGGCAATAAGGATCACTGTGATTTAGAGAAAGCCCCCCATGTAGAGAGCGCTGTGACTGCTTGGAATTCAGAGAGCGAGTCGCAGAAGCTGCAGGACTAGAAAGCCGTTCTGCATATTGAGATCTGCCAGATAGGGCAAGTGTCACGGGCCCTCCGAGAGCCAGTATTATTAGCAAGAGAGTCACCCAGATCCCACAAAACATATCAACAACGGACAGATCGACACTCGTCAGACTAAATCATGGCTAAATCATACGTGTAAAAACACGCAAGAGAAAATCGAATCAAAATACAGATCTAACGGCAGAGCTCTGGGACACGCAAGCATGACATCACAGCTCATGTGGAATACAACTCTCACAACCCCCAGCCAACCCATTGGATATCAAGCCTCTTGTTTTGTCACGGGTGCAGGAGGCTGATGTTCCCCTATATAGATCTATTTTTAAGACCCTGGCCTCAAGCCCGGGGTAGGAGGTTACCTAAAGGGGTAGTACAGAAAGTGCCTTTATCCCCGTTCGGATGGCTGGGGTTGTGTTTTTTGACCGGTTGGAGGGTGTGTGGCCGTCCCGTCCAATGGCGAGCGCCGATCCCGTACTCAAAAATAACGAGCCTCGAAGGGTCAGAGTTCCTCCTTGTTTTCGTTTCTGTGAAGGAAAAAATGATCGGATGTTCCTGCTGCTGAGAGGAATCTCCCCGGATATCATCGCAAACAATTTATCTACCTCTCATTCTTATACTTTACATCAGCATAAAAACATTCAATAATCAGCAAAGCGAGAGTTAATTATGCAGATTTTATACATAATATACAACAACCAAGTAATAACCCCCAGCTCTGTATACAGTAATATAACCCCCAGCGCTGTATACAGTAATATAACCCCCAGCGCTGTATACAGTAATAACCCCCAGCGCTGTATACAGTAATATAACCCCCAGCGCTGTATACAGTAATAACCCCCAGCGCTGTATACAGTAATATAACCCCCCAGTGCTGTATACAGTAATATAACCCCCAGCGCTGTATACAGTAATATACCCCCCAGCGCTGTATACAGTAATATAACCCCCAGCGCTGTATACAGTAATATAACCCCCAGCGCTGTATACAGTAATATAACCCCTAGCGCTGTATACAGTAATATAACCCCCCAGCGCTGTATACAGTAATATAACCACCCCCCAACGCTGTATACAGTAATATAACCCCCCAGCGCTGTATACAGTAATATAACCCCCCCAGTGCTGTATACAGTAATATAACCCCCAGCGCTGTATACAGTAATAAAACCCCCCAGTGCTGTATACAATAATATAACCCCCAGCGCTGTATACAGTAATATAACCCCAGCGCTGTATACAGTAATAACCCCCCAGCACTGTATACAGTAATATAACCCCCCACGCTGTATACAGTAATATAACCCCCCACGCTGTATACAGTAATATAACCCCCAGCCCTGTATACAGTAATATAACCCTCAGCGCTGTATACAGTAATATAACCCCCAGCGCTGTATACAGTAATATACCCCCCAGCGCTGTATACAGTAATATAACCTCCAGCGCTGTATACAGTAATATAACCCCCAGCGCTGTATGCAGTAATATAACCCCCAGCGCTGTATACAGTAATATTACCCCCAGCACTGTATACAGTAATATAACCCCCCAGCACTGTATACAGTAATATATCCCCAGCGCTGTATACAGTAATATAACCCCCCACGCTGTATACAGTAATATAACCCCCAGCGCTGTATACAGTAATATAACCCCCAGCGCTGTATACAGTAATATAACCCTCAGCGCTGTATACAGTAATATAACCCCCAGCGCTGTATACAGTAATAACCCCCCGCGCTGTATACAGTAATATAACCCCCAGCGCTGTATACAGTAATAACCCCCCGCGCTGTATACAGTGAATAGTTTTTTGCCCATTGTGCCAGACGGCCGGTCCGGACCCGTTTATCAGTGAATCACGAGCCTTAAGACAGAAAAACTATTCTGGAGTTTTTAGATGAAGGCGTAAAGTACGGTCGCCGGTTGCTCCTCTGGGTAAAAGCTCCCCATCTGATGAAGCCAAGGTCAGGACCGGCACACGAGGGCGGCTTTGGCAGAGAGTCCCGCGATCGTTGATACATTGTGTCACTGTTGACTGATGTACTAATGTGTAACCGTCACAGATCTACAGATCGCTCCATCAAACACCCACCGGGTTATCGCGCCGGCCAAGTTCTCTGAATGTTATCTGATTCCAGAACGTTCCTCATTCATCAGTTCCATCGATCCCTCCAGTTCCATGTTTTGTCAAAAGCTTCCAACGTGACCTTTCTGGTGCCTCGTGATACCCGGACCCCCGTTAGAACCCGTACATGATTACGGGGGGGGGTTCTTTTGGCATCGCCCGCTGGCACCGGCTCATCTTACTTCACCCCAGCCCTGAAATTTATGCCAACGGCGCAATTATCTGTTGCAAGTCCGTCACTGAACCGCTGTCAGTTTACTTTGTAGCGATAGCCGCGCCGTTGGACAACGAGGACATCAGATGGATCATTGACCCGATTTACCCAACATATAGGGGCTGACGCCTCCAGCGTGTGATTGGCCCCTCGGGGGGGGGGTTATTCGGTGTTGTAATACAGATTGACCGGCTCACCTTGCAAACGCTAAAAGGGGCACCAAGCTTCGCCCGTTGCCCCCCCAACTTTCCTATATCAATAGCTGAATTCTGGAGCATGGAGCGGTGGGAGGCGGGCGATGATGTCATAGCCCTCAAATCATGTGATCTCAAAGAATTGTGCTTTATGATTGTAGAATATTTACCACCAGGGATGTATTTCCCTTCGGCACTGCTGGGTGTTGGGGTATGATGTCATAACCCTGGCCCAATGAGAAGTGGCACCCTGTTATGCGGAAGAGGGGCTACCGCCATAGGCCAGTATGCTTACTGCTAATGACATTGTAAAGGCTCATACGGGGAGGAAATACTCTGGATGAGGAATTACAGAGATAATTAGTAAATCGCTTGAACCGCATTAGAACCTCTCCCACCTTCCAGGAACTTTCTCGCCGCCGAGCCGCCAGCCGCATGATTTCACCGGAACAAGGAAGCGAATGTCTTCTAAAAATACAAACTTAATCAACTGGAACTGGGGTGAAAAAAGTGATCCATGCCCAGATTAACTCCCGTATGCCGAATCCTCATAGTAACCAATCACATCGTCAAGGTCCCTTGCACTGAACGTTTAGCGGAACCGGGCGGCGAGTTCCTCGGTCTGAGTTCCCTTTTCATTTAAATCGATGAAGTCTCAGCTGCAGACCGGGCGCTGCGGAAAAGAAATATCATTATGTTATCAATAAGTTTTGCCCCAATGTCAGGGTGATGGGGCAACATCTAAGAGCTGACTCCCAACTGGTGCTTTTGCCCCCAGTGTGTTATGGTTGCCAAGTCAAGGTTTCCATGACGACCAGTGAGTTTGGCTGCCAGTCACTGATCATGAATGCTAACCACATCTACCCTCAGAGGAGAGGGTTAATTGATCATTCCGAAAGCGCACGCGGTTGTCGTCATCACGTCTCGATTACTTAACAGCGTAACCATAGTGACCTTTTTTCTCGGGACAAACATATCTTTCACATGTAGCTCATCCACAGTACGGGTAACACGTCTCGCATAAAACACGGAACACACTGCAGGCCAGCACTTTACACGCGTGTGACATGTGTGTCCTGGGAAACAAAATGTGAATGTGATGAAGGCGAAACCTTTATTGCATTAGATTGCAAGCTCTGCAGATGACTTAGGGGCATCTTATAGGTAGATGGGCACGGCGGTCACCCTCACAGGCGTAAAAGCATGTAGCTTCTTATTTATTTTACATAGAACCTGCTGGTTGATCGGCCCCATGCGGCCCCCGTCTAGTCGCCCGTTTCTCCTGCTGTAAAGACTCAAACCTTGTTGGTCTCGTCTTAGATTTAGGGGCCGTATGTCTATCCCATGCATGTTTAATACCCTCACTGTATTACCCGCTACCACTTCTGCTGGGAGGCTGTTCCACTTATCTACCACCCTCTCAGTAAACTTCCTTACCCTATATCTTATGTATTAATTGGTAAACGTTTACTCCGGTGGATATATATATGTA
Organism: Spea bombifrons; assembly: GCF_027358695.1. Taxonomy (NCBI): domain Eukaryota; kingdom Metazoa; phylum Chordata; class Amphibia; order Anura; family Pelobatidae; genus Spea; species Spea bombifrons. The sequence continues at coordinate 3,949,522 of NC_071098.1, forward strand.
TTTCCATGCCCCATGTGACACCCCTCCCCCAGGGCACATGTTCAATGACCTGACCGAGGAATCACGCAACATTCTGCAAGTCAGGGAACTGGCGTCACGGACAACACCCCCCCATTTCCGAGCGGCTCGGCGCGCATGCGCAGTGTAACCACCTCGTCTCCAAGCGGCTCGGAGCGCACGCGCAGCGTCACCCCACCGGCTGCAGCTCTGCACACACCCCCGCGTGATGTCACCGCTCACACCTCCCTGCTGTTGATGACGCGATATCACCAGCCGGCTCCGGAGGAAAAACCGGCTTCTGCCGGCCAGAAGAGTCACAGGGAGGCCTGCAGGGGACAGGAGCGGGACTCAGGACCCCTGGACGTATCCATTACCAACCCCTCCAGGGAGAGGATGTCGCTGTGACCCAGAAATCCTATTTCCTATCCGTCCAGCATGGCTCAGAGCAAGGACACCCTGCTACATCTCCTGGCTGGAGGGTAAGAGGACATGTGCCACCTCGTCACATACACCCATATCGTAATATATGTGTAGAATGCCTCTGATTGTGTGATTAATAATACATTAAGGCGATTTGGGTTATTTCCGGATTTTGTATATAATTTTAATAAGTCCCAGTGACTTCTAACGCTGATTTAGAAACTCTTACTTTGAGGACAAGGTCAGAGACCCCCCTGTCATTACAGGGTTAATGATCATAGAATCCTGGTACGTTCTATTACTGGGGATGAGGATGAGGTGCAGCTGGAATATAATCTGTTATTATATTTATTATTATTATATTTATTATTATTATATTTATTATTCATGACATCATGACGCGTTATAGCGAGCTGCTCTGCTTATAGTTCTGTTTGCGGTGTTTCGGAGCGCTTTCACTTCTGTTATTATGGATTTGGGGCAGACTTAACCCTTTATTCAGTGCCTAGTTGAGCTCTGGTATTCAAGGGGTTAATAATCCTCATGATGTTTAAGAAACCGTTTTTTTTTTCTAATCTGTAACCGTTTCCTGCTTGCATTTTGTGGCTGTCACCGGGATATTAGGTAGGATGTTAGTTAACCCCTTCTTTACCAGATGTATGGACAGTTGACAAACTCCCATCATACACATCCACACAAATGACATCATAGACTGCAGCACCCATCAGGGTGGGATCTCCCCATAGACTGCAATGGGGTCTTCTCTCTCCTCTGTATATACTGTGTGTGTGTGTATATGCTGTGTGTGTGTGTGTGTGTGTGTGTATATATATATATATATATACTATGTGTGTATATGCTGTGTGTATATATATATATATATATATATATATATATATATAATATTGTGTGTGTAGATATAGGGACTGGACACTTGTTACTCTGACCTTTGGCAGTTATTGTAGTAACACTGAGGATTCCTCTCTGTTGCATATATCTCCTGCTTTTTGCCCGTTTTTGCTCGTTTATCCTGCGGTTGGCTGTAGTATCGGGTTTAATATCGCGTTTTGTTGGCGCTGTCAGTTCTGGGGTATTAATGATTGATCTTCAGTGACCGCGAGGATCCGAGACGAGTCGATCGCAGAGAAAGAGCAGTGATTGGATCCTTGTTCTCCGCTGCGCTGTTTGGTGAAACCCTATTGGCTGACGCTCTAGTGCCTCTAAGTATTTACATACATTAAAAACAGTCTCTTGTAATGTTTAGTAAAGGGTTAACGCAGCTTACGTTTATGTTCCTGGTTCCTGCTCATCTTCTCAGAACTTCATTGTTAAAAATTCCTTTTCTGGATTTATTTAACTCGGGTTATTGGTTTGGGCCCCTGGTGCGCTGCGCCCCGTACGGGGACACCGTATTAGCCGGCTAGAATTTGGTGTTAGAAATAAAGAACCTGCCGTCAGATCGGCCCCATTCGGCCCCCGTCTAGTCGCCCGTTTCTCCTGCTGTAAAGACTCAAACCTTAATCAGTCGTTGGTCTCGTCTTAGATTCAGGAGCCGTATGTCTATCCCATGCATGTTTAATACCCTCACTGTATTACCCTCTACCACTTCTGCTGGGAGGCTGTTCCAATTATCAACTACCCTCTCAGTAAAGTAAATCTTTCTTTTACCCCACTGAAGGTTTGTACCCTGACAAAAGAACGGCCTGTATCTGTTTTATTTATCGTTTGGATGTTTATTGTCTTTGATAAATATAAATATTGTGCTGGATGTTACGTAACGTTCCATAAGAGCCGATATTGTGAAATAATTCAGTACTTTTACTTTGTCCCAAATTGTAACAGTTTTTTCCTGTAACATCTTCTGCCCCAAATATATCCCCTGGCCCCGACTCCAACATGACGATGATCCAGCACATTATTATTATTATTATTATTAATACACAATGCCTGTTTTCCCATGATTCCTCCGCAGTGGCCTATTCTGGCCTAGGGGGACTAGTCTTGGGGTGGCAGCCCCTCTGCCACATAATAAAGGATTAATCAATGGGACCAATCGGCCCATTAACCCTATAGAGGGCTGTGGCAAGTCAGTGTTATTGCTTCTGCCCAGCTCCACGCATTCTAAAAAGCCACGGCGTTGGAATATGACATCATAATCCGTGGGTCAGAAGGGGGGCTGCACAGAGGGGGGGGGGCTGCACGGAGGGAGGGGGCTGATAAGCCGATGTCCCTCTATGTGGATCCCATTGGAATCACAGCCAGCCTAAGCAGAGAGTTGTAATCCACTTCCAAGACTTGTTGTGTTATATTTTTAGATTGTAAGCTCTTTGGGCCGGCTCTCCTTACTTCTGTAAGTTATATTGTTTATGCTATTTACTGCTTGTTATGTCCTGTGTACATCGCTACGAATATATGATGGCGCTCTATAAAACAATACATAATATATGGGGTAAGAATTGGCGATAAGCTGCAATTGCGTAACAGGGAGGGGGGGTTGCTGGCAGCTGGTGTGCAGGCCGCGCATGTTCGGTGCATCACCACTGTTATGTTGGAGCCACCTGGGTGAAGAACGCCTTTCTAGTGCCCCGTTCTGACATGTTTTCGGTCTGATGCAGACAATCAAAAGTAAAAAGAGCGGCCCGTAGCGTTCCACGCGATGTCCCGTTATAAACGCATAGGATGATTAATGGATTTTCTACGGGTCGGCATAAATAACGTTGTGTTGGGAGCTGCGCGTTATATAATCTCTGCCATCCTGCGCGACTCGGTTATATAATCTCTGCCGTCCTGCGCGACCTCCCGCTGCTTCTATTTCCAACACAGAGAGAATTTCCGCATCTGTCTGCATATCCTGCGCGGCCGCGGCCCTGGTGCATCCGCCTGGACTCCAACTCCCAGTAAGCCGGGACGAAGCTAGAAGAGTATAATACTGGCATTTAATACGTTGGGTCCTATGGATTGAGCGCAGTTCTGATGTAAGATGCTACCTCTAGCAGGAACCTTCCGTTGGTTTCTATGGTGACTGCACCACGTTTAGCCCCAGAATTCCACGGCCCGTTGTGTCTGCGTTTCCCGTTGCGTGCAATTTCTATGAGATCGTTTCCTCTAATCCCCGCGTTTCTAGAGAAGAAACGCCTGTGCGCGGGAAGCCGTTGCCTGGGGCGCCTCTCTCTAGATCGTCTGATCATGTTACACGCGTCGTGATCATGTAACGTTACGTGTTGTCAGGCAGAAAGGATAAAGGATGCCGTAACTCGTAAAGTGCAGCCGAGCTTCTGGAACCGATTCAGAACCTCGAGATCTATGCGTTTAAAAATAGCCCAAATCATTAAGACCATTGGCGCAAGCATCTCGCTGCTGATTGGCTGAGAGGAGGCAGGTGCATAACCCACCTGTGCTTAAAAAAAAAAAAAAAGTCTGGATGTCCCTTTAAATCCCGATAGATTCCAGGTAACTCGAGGACAGACGGTTTTTATCTCCAAAGCCATTGCTTTTATTATGAAGCCAGTTTCTGAGCCAGTTTTTTTTTATTTTTTTAAAGTCTTGGGCTAAAGCCAGGGAGAAAGTTTCAAGGCATGGGTGTTCACCCCCCCCCCAAAAGTAAAACTCTATTACAGGAGATAAAGAATATATTTAAACCTTTTTTTTTTTATATATATAGCAGAATGAATTAAAAAAAAAAAAAAGTTTTTTTAATTAGTTTCCCGCATGCGTAGCAGAAATGTTCTTCGCCGTGAAACTGTTTTTTTAGTTTTGCTTCCAGGAATGTGTCGCAGCGTGGAAGGACATGTCCTCAGAGTTTCTGCTGCAACGTTGCATCATATCCAGTTTTTTAAACGTAATCTTCAATGTCACCGGGTTTAAAAGCTATTAATTAAGAGGAAACATAATGTTTCTTCCCGTGTTCCCGCACCTGTTCCTCGGAACACTCGGGTTGGGTAATTTTGTGAGAAATGCGGTAAGATAAAAATGTTTCCATCTTCTTGCAAATCACATCTAGAACTCGCCATTTAGTGAATAAAGCCCCAGACAGTTACAATGAGTATCTGCAAACCCGGGATCGGCATACGGCTCCTGCATCTAAGACAAGACCAACGACTGATTAAGGTTTGAGTCTTTACAGCAGGAGAGACGGGGGACTAGACGGGGGCCGAATGGGGCCGATCTGCCGGCAGGTTCTATTGCAGATTATGGGGGCTGGGATTGGGTATTGGGGTGATGAGTTAATACCCCAACTGTTGTTAAGAGGCAATGAGTGACAAATTAAAGTGATTAGAAGTAAAACTAACTTCCAGCTCTGGCCCTTTTCTGATTAATGCTTATTATTCGCTGCTAAGAAGATTTGGGAACTCGACGTCTCGTTCGTGCGACCGATATAATAAGATCATTTCCCCCCCGGCCAAGTGTGTGACCGAGATATTAAAAGAACACCCGGCCTCCTCCCATGCTGAGCTATATCGAGAACAGAACAGGCAAAAGGGCAGCCGGCGGCGGCTGTGCGGCGACTCCAGGGTCACGTGCGCGGAAGCAGCCTGTTAGTGATAATGTACTTAAAATATATATACACTACCGTTCAAAAGTTTGGGGTCACTGAGCTGTTTTCATGGAAAATAAGGACATTTCTGGCTGTAACATTATTACAAAAGTGTTTTCTAACCATCAATGAGCCTTTTAAACTTAAACTTGGATCAGCAAACACAACGTGCCATTGGAACACAGGAGTGATGGGAGTGATAAAGGGCCTTTGGAACACAGGAGTGATGGGAGTGATAAGGGGCCATTGGAACACAGGAGTGATGGGAGTGATAAAGGGCCATTGGAACACAGGAGTGATGGGAGTGATAAAGGGCCATTGGTACACAGGAGTGATGGGAGTGATAAAGGGCCATTGGAACACAGGAGTGATGGAAGTGATAAAGGGCCATTGGAACACAGGAGTGATGGGAGTGATAAAGGGCCATTGGGACACAGGAGTGATGGGAGTGATAAAGGGCCTCTGTACGCCTATGAAGAGATTCCACTAAAAATCAGCCGTTTCCAGCTACAATAGTCATTTACAACATTAACCCCGTCTGCGCTGGATTTCTGGTCCATTTCATGTCCTATGGAACACGCATAACGTTTGCTTCTTCTATACATCATTTAACGCGTACATGTATTGCATTAAACTGTAAAGTGTACACAGTATTCCTAATTTACCACGAGGCATCTAAGGGTTAAACGGGCTCCCGGGAGCCTCTGCGTTGTCACGCGCAGCACTCTGATGTGGATTTGAATGCGCGTGAGTAATAAGCGCTGAGCTGGGCTGCATTTTATTTGTTCTGGAGGATGTAGCCGGCTGGCCGGGGTCTGTTGATACAGATGGTCAAAGACAACGCTGTCGGCGTGAAAGGCCGCGCTGCGCATGGAGAGGGAAGCAGAAATGGAGCATCTCAGTTGTTAACAATTAGTCGGTGCCCGGCACAGGAATGGCCGTCTCTTGGAATGGCCGTAATCGGCTGTTCTTATGTTGAGCTCGTGTTTGCAAACTCTTCGTGGCTCTGAATTTATTATTAACGCTGTAATTAGATGAGTCCCTCGTAGATGGGAACACCGAGAACAGTCAGAGGCGATTACTGCGGAATGAAATATTAACCTGAGCCCTGGACACAATGTAACCGATGATTCACCGAGCGCTGTGCGATGCGTCTCGTTTGCTTTAGTAGGAAATTAAATTTAAATATGTTGGAACAAGAGGTTTTAATGTAGAACCGGAGCGTCAGAGCCTTAGATGTAATGTCAGAAAGTTTTACTTCACTGAGAGGGTGGTAGATAAGTGGAACAGTCTCCCAGCAGAAGTGGTAGAGGGTAATACAGTGAGGGTATTAAACATGCATGGGATAGACATACGGCTCCTGAATCTAAGACGAGACCAACGACTGATTAAGGTTTGAGCCTTTACAGCAGGAGAAACAGGCAGACTAGACGGGGGCCGAATGGGGGCCGATCTGCCGGCATATTCTATGTTTCTTAAAATCCAGAAGCCAGCAGGCCGGCCCCGGTCCGTGCGGAGAATGCGCTCGCTCTCGCACGGTTTGAAAGCATTGACCTAATTCACGGCTACCGAGAAACCAGGTTCCAGAACGTGCAACACAAAAGAAAAAATGTCGAAATAGGCAAAGTTCTGCCAGCGAATGGCTTGCTATTTTTTTTTATATTTGCCGTTCCGGGGGTCTCGGACAAAGTGCGATTTACTCTGCGACGAGTGTTTGTGTCCCGTGGCCGAGGCCTTCGTGGCGTGAAGCCAGCATGGTCCTCTTTCAAAAGCGGAGCTGTGGGAAAGTTCTTCAGTTAGCGAGGTTAAGGGGTTTGTGTTTAATGTTTGGGTAATTGGACGAACTCCCTTTCTTTATTATTTTTCTCAGACAGAGTATTTTGGCCAATTTTCCACTTCTCAAAAAGTCTTGGGCAAGGGCCGAAAGTCCGGAAAGCTTTCAGGAACCACGAGGATGCTGGAAATGCCCCGGACTCAATCCGCCACGTCTCCTCTCCTATTATCATATAGCGCCATCGTATTCCGTAGCGCAGTACAATGGGATAAATGGTGTCATATATATATATATATATATATAATCGGAAATGTTCTTGTGACATCACACCTTTACGGATGTTCTTGGATCTGCGCTTGCTGTCCCCAGCCTGGCATTGACCTGAATGGTTGAGGAACTCGGGCAGCTCGGCTGGTCGGATCGTCACCACTGACCCAAATTATTTAAGGACAGCTCGGTAAAGCAATCTACGCCCGGCCCTTCCCGGTGCCGCCCTGAGATCCAGCCGTGCAGAAACTCAAAACCCCGGATCATTTGGGCACAGGTGCCGCCGAAAAGCCGATCCCAGCCAAATCTGACGGTTGCCGGCTGATGCCTGTTCCGGAGAGGCGTAGAATTCAGAACTGTGTTCTGATTGGCCCCCGACGCTGAAAATCCAATTTAAATTTACAGGCAGTCATCAGCGTACCATTGGAGCAGGCCCCGAGACTCTTAAAATATTAACCCTTTAATAGCCCGTTGTAAAGAGGCTACACGGCAATTCGCCAAATGGCTTTTAATCCTGGTCCTCGTGGAAACCTTGACTCGCCATTATGTAAAGATACTCTTAATTGAGTCACCTGCATTCAAGCAGGGATATCAACCATGACAAAACCCCCAACTTGGGAGTCTTATTTATGATTACAGCAGGGTAGGATAGGAAGGAGCCGTCTCCAGACGGTACGACCCCCGAGAATCTTCCCCTAACACCGAGATTGGGACAAAACCCCCGAGACTCCGGGTCTTAGTTCCCGGGTATCGTGATGAGACGACGACCAGGTGGAAGACTTACTAAAGCATGGAAAATTGGGCAATTTCCATAACTCTTTGCATACGTGTTTGAATACCTCCGAGCCGGCGTTCTACCTACGCAGAATTTGTTTCCTCCGGTGCTAAGGACTTAGCGTTGGTCTGACTGTCCTTACAGGCGACCCGCGGCCCGGACCTGGTCTATTAACTTTTTGGAACTCGGGCAGAAAGGGCAGGTTATGTTTTACCTCCGGCGGGAATAGCTGGCAGCTCGCCAGGGCTAAGAAACCGGGAAGCCGTAGGGTGAAAAGACTTTTTTCTTTTTCTTGGAAGGAGACATGAAAGAACACGCAGGACAAAGAACAAAACAAATACACAACCAGGATCTAATCCCAGAGTCACAGCGTTCATTCTGCCGGCAAGCAAAGCCGTTTACTCTGAGACACTATTCTGAGGTTGGTGCTGGCTGCTGCCAGAAATCCAGCGCAGACGGGGTTAATGTTGTAAATGACTATTGTAGCTGGAAACGGCTGATTTTTAATGGAATCTCTTCATAGGCGTACAGAGGCCCTTTATCACTCCCATCACTCCTGTGCTCCAATCGCCCTTTATCACTCCCATCACTCCTGAGTTCCAATGGCCCTTTATCACTCCCATCACTCCTGTGTTCCACTGGCCCTTTATCCCTCCCATCACTCCTGTGTTCCAATGGCCCTTTATCACTCCCATCACTCCTGAGTTCCAATGGCCCTTTATCACTCCCATCACTCCTGTGTTCCAATGGCCCTTTATCACTCCCATCACTCCTGAGTTCCAATGGCCCTTTATCACTCCCATCACTCTTGTCAGTGTCTGCTCAGGGCACCGCTAGGTCCATGCCTCCCAACTGTCCTGCTTTGCACGGGACAGTCACGATTTTGACGCTCTATCCACCTTACCTCTACCTCTCTCCCGAAAACCAGTACAGAGGTAGAGTTCGGGGGGAAGCGTGACTTCTAAATATGTTTCTAATTGCCGTTTCGTATGACCCCTTTAGCCCCGTTTGATCATATTCTCCGGTTTTAAGTGGTGCTTTTGGGAATCGGCGTGTAAATATATTTTCATGGTTACCGCGAGGTAGTTAATGTTTGACATCAAACCGTTACACCAGAGGGCAAAGCGAACTCGATGTCAGCTGTTTGTCGCTTAATGCGATTCTCGTAAATGCAAGCAAAATACAAAATTAGAGCCCCATGTTCTTAAACTGCATCAGGACCTCTACCAGGAGTTTAAGGGTACGGGGCTCTAATGCGTTGCCCCCCCTGGTTATTCTGTTCTGCCTTTGGTGGGGTTGCTGGTGCAATCTGTTATATTACATCATATTATATATGCAATCTATTACATCACGGGGCTGGAATAATAAATCCAGCTGTCCGGGAATTCCTGCTTTTATCACTGAAAAGAAGGCGCAGATTTTTGAGCGTGCGCAGAACGTTAAACCTCGTCTCCTGAGACCTCCCCGCGTTCGTACGTCCCTTTGGGGGTTTCTCCTTTTCTTTTCCCACGCCGTCCGTACATAAAGTTATTTACTTGTAATCTCAAGACGATGTTTCCGACCTTGGCCAAATTATTTTAATTCTCACGTCCTCGTAGGTACAAATATCCATGGTTTTTTACTTTTTAAATCCCTGTTAGCAATGACAAATTATAGAAAAACATAATAAACATAAACAAAAAAAAATCTGCTTTTATTTAAAAAAAAAAAAATGGCCTGCAATGTGTTAAATAACAATATCTGCGTATTAACGAATTCTAATTAATTATACATTCCATTGGAATACTGAAGTGTGTGTCTGGGTTCTAGAGCGGTATCGGGTCCAGCGGATACACCAAGAACTCCTTAATTCCAAAAGCTGATGATATTTGATAGGAAGCCGCTGTACGACGGGGTACATCCCAAGGAAAGGTCTACGTTCTAGAAGGTGGAGAACCGGCATTCTAGGCTCTGGCTCTATCCGTCTTCCTCGCGAGACCCCGACCGTACGGACCCTTCGGAGATCTCGTGTGTGACTACGGCCTTGGACGCGACTCAAGTTGGCATTTTGTTCCCTCTGTAGGTGTGCGGGGACCGTGGGAGCCATCGTCACCTGTCCGCTGGAAGTTATCAAGACGCGGTTACAGTCGTCGGCAATCGCCCTCCAGCCCGTTTACTACCCCCAGGTACAGCTGGGCGCCCTGAGCGGGGGAGGCGTCGTGAGGCCGGCTGCTTCCGTATCCCCCAGCGTCCTTCAAGTTCTAAAGTGAGTACCTACGTGTCGCAGCTCCGAGCCGATGTATATAATATATTTTTATATATATATATATATATTCCCGAGTGTCGCCGGCACCTGCTGTATCCGGTTCCAACAGACACTCGCAGGTCTCGCACGCAACCAGTTTTTATCTACACAAAAATGTGTTGTGGTTTCGGGATCGGTTTGTGCAGCTCAGGGAAGGGAGCTGGTAGAACGACGACTCTTGTTATATACAGCATTTCGTGGTTCAGAGCCCAAAAAGACCCTCATATGAGATCTGTCGGGTCTGGCTGGATCCAGAAAGTGCGGTAAAGCCAAATCTGTTTGGTGCTCACTTAGGGCCAGGAAAGAAATCCGTGCGATGTAGAAGCGGTGCGCCCGCTCCGTGGCAAGTCGTTCCTGGAACCGTCTTCCTTTTATTAGTCTTTATTTATTATTGACTCTTAACGTGCGGGCTTTTGTTTTTTTACAGATCAATCCTTGAAAAGGAGGGACCAAAATCTCTCTTCCGAGGGTTGGGTCCAAACCTTGTGGGAGTAGCGCCTTCCAGGTAACTACGATGACTCCAGATCTGGGGGTGCCTCGGGCATCGCGCGGACCCCCTCACTCACAGCGGGGTTCATTTATATTTCTATATTAATGCATGTTTTAAATTAGAAGCGGAATCCGACTACTTTTGCGATCACCTTAAGATTCTAGAGCGGGCATCGATGAGCCGCAAGCTGTTAAGGAGCTAGAATTTATGCGGACCCTTCGACGGGCTGCTTTACACCGGGTGGTTTCTATTCTGCATTAATAGATATATGTTCTTCCATGTTCCAGGGCTGTCTACTTTGCATCATATTCCAAAGCCAAGGAGCAGTTCAACACCATTTTTGTCCCCAACAGTAACATCGTGCACATGTTTTCCGCGGGCTGCGCAGGTAGCGTATACTTTACTTACAATTTGTGTATTTTGTGTTGAATTAAATCATAATAAACTTTCTACGCAATTCTCTACCAACATCCGATAAAGCTTCCGTTGTGGATTTACCAATTGGTGATCCTGGTAGTGAAACGGTTAAGGCTAAGCCGTCACATGTCGATGGCTGCTGGCCTCGTGAGTCCTCGCCTGTTTTTTTGACGGCATTGCAGGGATGCGCTGACGCAAACGGGAACGCTGCTCTGCGACAGAGGGACGTCTCTAGAAATCGCTGCGTTAGAGAGGGTGCCGGGAGCCAGGAGCTGATTCCGCAGTTCGTGGAGTAGCACTGCAGTCAGCAATCTCACGCGGCTCGGCAGCGCTGCCTTGTGGTTGTCTGGGAGTATTACAGCTCCTATTCCGGCAGACCCCACAGAGCGCAGGAGAGCCCTTCACCCCTTCTGCCTTAACCTTTTAGGGCAGAGCGTCTTTCTTTATTATTCATTGTTCTATATAGCGACATCATACTCCACAGCGCTGTACAATAGGAGTGTTTTCTATTTGTCCTGACCTTCTAAGCTGGGTCACGATTGAAGTCTGTTGTTTGTGACTCTTGAGTTGCTGGGGGTGCGATGCCACGGAGCTTTGATTTTGATGGGGGGCAGAAAGAGAGAATTTTTCACAAAAAAAAATAAAAATGCTGAAATATCACTGACCTATTCTGCCTTTTTTTTTTGTAGCGTTTGTCACGAATACGATGATGAACCCAATCTGGATGGTGAAAACTCGAATGCAGCTTGAAAGGAGGTAAGATCATTCGTGAGATGTTTCAGGACTTGTTCTAAGAACAAATGGTTTGTGTTTAATTTTAGGGGGAAAAATAAAAGGTTTTTCTCCCCTACTTCCTTAGTAATAAATATGCTGCAATTTTTTCCATGACTTCTTTGGGCGGTCCTTTTTATGATCATTTTTAAAAGGGACAGATTTACTGCTTGTCGGCATTCTTCTAAAACAAAGCCCTGCTGCTGCAGCTGCCTTCCTGCTTCATGGTCTGTCTGTCCTTGTCACTGATTGGCTGCTGGAAGCGTTTATTCTGAATAATGCAGTAATATTCGTATTTTTAGTCTTCTTACCCGTTCCTTTTTCTCTTTCTCCTTCGTCTTTTAGAGTGCGGGGCTCGAAGCAGATGAACGCCCTGCAGTGCGCTCGCTACGTGTACCAGACAGAAGGAGTGCGCGGCTTCTACAGGGGTCTCACAGCCTCCTACGCCGGGATATCGGAGACCATCATCTGCTTTGTAATATACGAGGGTTTGAAGAAGCATCTGCAAGAGATCCAGCTGTCGACATCCAAAGCTCCGGCGGGAGAGAAAAGCTCTGCTAACTTCCTGGGTCTGATGCTCTCTGCCGCGTTTGCCAAGGGGTGCGCTTCTTGCATCGCTTATCCACATGGTACGTATTCTGCTCTTCGGTCCCAGATACTCGGGGGTTAAACGGTGCGCTCAGAACCATGTGACCTGTACGGATCGAGAAGAGCATTGTCGTAGCCACTTTTTTTTTATATATATTTTTTTTAATTTTTTTATTACAGAGGTGATCCGAACCCGATTGCGGGAAGAAGGCACCAAGTACAATACATTTTGTCAGACCGCCCGCCTGGTGGCCCGAGAAGAGGGCTACGCAGCTTTTTACAGAGGACTTTTAGCCCAGCTCTTTCGGCAAATCCCCAACACGGCCATCGTGCTCTCTACGTACGAAATCTTGGTCTACCTTCTCCGCGACATGCCCAAATAACCGGCCGGAGGCACCCGAGGGACTTTGACCAAAACGCGGGACTTGTGCGACTGTTATGACCGCTAAATACAAGCCGAGGACTTTCTCGCCTAGCGGGCCACCCCCTTTTGGATTCTTTCTTTCTGGAAGGTTTTCGATTATCATTAACGTTAGTAGTTAATTTGTATATTTTGTTATTTTAAACTTGCGGAGTCCCGATTGTTTACTGAAATCCTTGCTATTTAATGTACGCGGCCTTGGCTGCCACACAGGTTTTATCTAATTTATATCTATAAAAGAGAGAGTGAAGGTATCGCCTAAACGCGTTTCTTCTTTATTTCTTGGGATGTTATTGTGCCAAGTCTTAAATAATTTCCGTGACGGGGGGGGGGGGCTTCTTTATACGGTGTTTATTCTAAAGGAATTATTTAAGGAGAACTCCCACCGTACTTTTAGAACCCTTTAGCTTTTGTCCTCCCAAAGCCTCCTTTCTGGGGTGGGGGTCTGGCTTCGTGGGGGGGGGGGCAGGCTAGCCCCATAGTACTTTTATAACGTAGGGGGTGTGGCTAAGGAGTAGACAGAACATGGGCAGGGAGTAGGCGTGGCCACACACTGCTTTCTCTGCCCGGAGAATGAAGAAACCGAGCCGGAGACTCAGGGCAGCGGGGGCTTCCCCCGCAGAATTTTATGCAAGCTTCCTGCTTTTCTGCTTCAAGTAACAAAAATCTACTTGGCGACCATTGCCGGTATCTACTGACAATGTAAATGATTCCTACTAAAACCATCAAAAGTCTGTATTTCTCCTCTAATGTCAGCTCTTACATGGCATGATCCTGTGTATTTCTGGCCCAAATGCATCCCGTATATTTCTTGTTGGGTTTATGCGTATTTAGTATAAGTAGAAGAGCTGTCATAGGCTCAAGACCAACAGCTGACTCCAACGTACACATCACCGTAGGACTCCTTGAATCAGGGGACAAGCGAAGCCCCTTCTCATGACATTCCAGGACAAGCCCGGCTACCTCTAGTATAAACCTACAACATTCTTTAAAGGTCTTGTTACACCTTGGGGGCTTCTTAAAATATTAAAGTTCTGTATCATGTACGAAGGAGTGAAAGAAATCCGCCACTTTGGTTTTCTCTTTAATGCTCTGTCTCTTAAACTGTATTTAAAGGTTTATTGAAGTACTGGTTGCCTAGCAACAGAATGCTGTCATTCCTCCAAGGCCGTCCCCTATGTATAATATCACAGGAGTCTGACCACCTACAGCCACGTCCACCAGCCACGAGCTTTACGTATCCACCTTTACCCAGCGACGGCCAGTGAGTGTGATCGAGTGAGGTGTTCTGCGTGACAGGTGTGATGAGAGTTAATAGGAGCGATTAAAGATAACGCCCCTTCTGTGATGTCAGAGATGGGCAGGCTCAGAGGTGAAGACAGACAGGATTCAAAGGCCTCGCTGAAATGTTTTCAACAAGAAAATACAGAAAAATGTTTATTTTTTAAAATAAAGAATACTTATTTAGGATGCATTCCATAATAAAAAATATCATGGAATGCTGGGGAAAACGTCTATGTGGAGCAGCACCTTTACTGTCTCCGGAGGATTCCGCTGAAAACCGGGTTCCAATGATTTGAGATAACAAGTAGCCTTTAATGATGTGCGGACCGTCGCCTTTAACCCCTCAATGACAAAATGCATTGTTTTCAACGGGTTTTGGGACTGCCCATTGGCCTTAAGGGGATAATTTAATCACTTTGGGTACAGAAAGCGTATCAATGTTTAGTGCCAAACACTCCAACTCTTTGTGCCTCTCCCTAACGAGACCTCCGGCGCAAGTCATCGAGAACTCAACCAGGCTGAATTTCTGAAGGATCAGGCAGCGTCACAGACGGGATAAGCCATGATTCAGAACGCGGTGCCCAAAGCCCCGGGCAAAACCAGTCCCAATTAGCCAAAGAAGAGGACATTACTGGGAGGTATCCGGTGCTTCCCCCCACAATCCCGCACCTTCCCGCGGGGGCCGAAGCCGGTTAGCCTACGTTACACCGACGGAAGTGTAACCAGCTCCTTCCCAAGGGGAACTAAAGGAGTTCCTTCCTCCTCCTCCTGTCCACCTTGAGGGGTATATACACCATAGCACTGTGCTATGGCATATGACGGCGCTATATAAATCAATAAATAACATCTGTGTTACAGAATCTTTCGTTGTCTCAATACGCACAGCTTGGAGGAGCGAGGCGGTGGAGGGTGACGCAGCGACGGGATTTAAATGCCTGATTTCTTGTTTTCCGTTTCGGGGAATGCATTAAATCCTCACAGAGAACGTTCATATACATTCCTCTATAGTGGGGCTGTGGGGGGGGGGTTACCCTGATCCTTTAACCAATCAGCTACGTATGTCCTGGCGTACAGCGCTGCAGAATATGATGGAACTAAAAGATTAATAAATTATAAATATACGTCTGATAGATATCGGTAATTCTGTATTATATACAAATATAATTTCTCCGAATTATGAAATTAGATTACTTTTTCTTACGTGCCCTGATGCTACATTAACATATATATATATATATATTTACACGCACGCACGCACACATACATACATACATAATAGACACACACACACATATATATATATATACACACACACACACATTATATATACATACATACATACATACATATATATATAAATACATACAGACACACACTTCACTCCTAATAGTGATTTTCCTCACAGCCGAACGTTTGTTACTCACTATGGCCGGACTGTCTCAGGCACAGACGATGAGTGACGTTGCTGCAGTAAACTCTCTGCTAGATCTTTATTGATCCTGCTGTTATCGGATTCCCCGCCCTCCCACCCGGTGCATCCGTCACTGAAGGGCTGCACGGAGTCCCCGGTTGGCACGATGCAGCTATGATTCAGCCGCTGGTCTAGCACGAACCAGTGAGTCAGCCGCCCCCGCCTCTGCGCGGCCTTTCACGACTAACGCCCCCGGAGACCGTACGAGCGCAGCTCCGCCTCTACTCTCCGTGTCTGTGTGCCAAGACCACACCTCCCTACACGGCAGTGTGCGCGCAAATTCACGGCCGTATCAAGGCCCCGCCTCCTGTTAGAATGAGTCGGGGCTGCGTTCCTCCCGTGCGCCAGTCTTCGAACATGCCCCATGGTGCACCCTGAGCTTCTGCCATTGGCTGTGGGAACCGAAGCGCGTAGAAGCTGCGCTGTGATTGGCTAACTGAAACGGTAGTGAAAGCCACGCGCTGGTCGGATTCTCTGTCAGTCTGTCCATGACGGTACTGGACACATGGAGGTGGACGTCCCGCTACTTTTTGGCGGCCTCGGTGCCGCTGCCGTGCTCGTAGCAGTTCTTCTGTGTGCACTGGTTCGAAGGTAAGACCGGAGGTCGGTGGGATAGTTGGGGAGGGGCGTGGCGGTCACTCGCTGGCTGGGCTTGTGTGTCCCTGTGTTTTGCAGGGTTAGCTCTGTGTGTGAAGAACTCGGCCTTTGGGTGGAGGCTGCTGCCCGGTGTATTGAGGGCAGGCGGGACGAGTGCTGCCCGGTGTATTGGGGGCAGGCAGGACGAGTGCTGCCCGGTGTATTGGGGGCAGGCAGGACGAGTGCTGCCCGGTGTATTGGGGGCAGGCAGGACGAGTGCTGCCCGGTGTACTGGGGGCAGGCAGGACGAGTGCTGCCCGGTGTACTGGGGGCAGGCAGGACGAGTGCTGCCCGGTGTACTGGGGGCAGGCAGGACGGCTGCTGCCCGGTGTACTGGGGGCAGGCAGGACGGCTGCTGCCCGGTGTACTGGGGGCAGGCAGGACGGCTGCTGCCCGGTGTACTGGGGGCAAGCAGGACGGCTGCTGCCCGGTGTACTGGGGGCAAGCAGGACGGCTGCTGCCCGGTGTACTGGGGGCAAGCAGGACGGCTGCTGCCCGGTGTACTGGGGGCAAGCAGGACGGCTGCTGCCCGGTGTACTGGGGGCAAGCAGGACGGCTGCTGCCCGGTGTACTGGGGGCAAGCAGGACGGCTGCTGCCCGGTGTACTGGGGGCAAGCAGGACGGCTGCTGCCCGGTGTACTGGGGGCAAGCAGGACGGCTGCTGCCCGGTGTATTGGGGGGGCTGGGGGCAGGCGGGACGGGTGATGCCTTCGGCTTTCTTCATAGTGTATAAAAAGTTGAACCGGTGCAAGGTATGGGATGTGCATTTAATCCTATATCATTCTATGAGATGGCACATTTGGTTTATTTCCACGAATGTCGGACAGTTTTACCTTACTGAGAGGGTGGTGGTTAAGTGGCACAGCCTCCCAGCAGAAGTGGTAGAGGGTAATACAGTGAGGGGATTTAAACATCCATGGGATAGACAGATTTAACGACTGATTAAGGTTTTCGTTTTTACAGCAGGAGAAATGGGCAGACTAGACGGGGGCCGAATGGGGCCGATCTGCCAGCAGATTTTGTAAACATTTGTTTAATGCTCTTTTTCTGCTATTTGTTGCTATGGTGATAAGACTTGGCGCTGTAAGCTTTTATACACAGCCCTGCTGTAATAAGCTGTCATTCTTGTATTACATCATTGCACAGTTGGGGTAAAATCTGCCCATCAAATGGTCATTTCTCCGTGGTCCTTCTTGTAACTGTCCTTTATTCAGCGGTAACCTATTCCGCGGCGCTGTACAATATAAAGATGTGCTGCTTATCCAACACACGTTTAACGAGCCACGGGAGTCCCGTGCCAAATAAACCGACTGCTGGCTGGACCCTTCCATGGCTCCGGTGCGGCAGAGCAAGTCCTGCTTTCTATATTTTGGATCCTGCATAGGGATCCATTGGATCTTTCTTGTTGCCCTCTGCGGCGGATGCTGATTGGTTGCCGAGTAGTGTAAAAGTGTAAGCGCTTTGTGGCAGCGCCGGAGAGTATTGGTACCGGATCCCTTTACCGTGGGCTGTACGGTGGGTTTCCCGCTATATAGCTGGACGCCCCTTGCGTACCAACGGAATTGTTCCAGATTCTAGAAGTAAAGGACACAAAACTTTCAGCCGAGGGGGTTTCGTTGAGAAGTTATTATCGTGATACATCGTGTAAGAAGTGATGCAGGTACTTTTTATTTGTAACATTTCATATATCACCATAGCAACCACTAGATTCCGCTGATTGGGACTTTTCATTGGTTGCTATGGTGAGAGGACTACTTGTCAATCTTTGCACCTTTTACGCAGAAGACCCCGTGTTTCCTAGATCTCCTTTTCCATCTATATGATTGATTATAGCTCTTCTGTTTTTAGAAATAGGAATATAATATTTAGCTTTCCCTGGGTATCTATAATGTTTCCGTGTAAAAATGTCAAGCTACTGTGTAACGTGTTTGGAAGAAATGCATTTTATATGTTCAACATCTCCAATGCTACTCTTCACAATAAAAGCAGAATAGTTGTAGCGACATCTAAACTAAACGTTAAGATTCGTAAAATCGACATCATGTCATTGATGAAAAGGAAGTTTCCCTTTACTGAGAGGGGGGTGGATAAGTAGAACAGCCTCCTAGCAGAAGTGGTAGAGGGTAATACAGTGAGGGGATTAAACATGCATGGGATAGACATACGGCTCCTGAATCTAAGACGAGACCAACATCTGATTAAGGTCTGCGTCTTTACAGCAGGAGAAACGGGCCGAATGGGGCCGATCTGCCGGCAGGTTCTGTGTTCCTCTCTGCTTTATTGTCCGTCGTTGTATTTCTCTCGGCAGACATGATAATCGGAGGCTGTTCATCGCGTCCTGCGGGAGGAATCCTCTTTTCTCGTTATGTAACAAGCGCACTGCTTGCTATTCAGGCAGCAGCCTTTAACGGCACCGAATGACCTTGTGCTCATAGACAGGTTGGTTTATTGGTGAAGCGATGACCTTGGACAGCCCCGAGCCAGCTCTGGCCAAGAGATAAATGTGTGGAGATGCCTGCATGATAAGCAGGTTCCCCCTATGTACCTGCGCAGCATGACGCTCGGCAGGTTACGGTCTATTCTCTGCTATGTGTTCCCCGGATTCCCCAGCCAGTTAGTGGGATTAGTAGGCATCCCAATGTTACCTGCAATGGTGTCTGTCTGTGTTTGTCTGTGTTTCTGTCTGTCTGTGTTTCTGTTTCATTTAGGAATCATGGGAGTTGCCTGTAGATTCACAGAAAGCCGGTTTTGTACTTTTTTTGCCAGATCTTAGGGCGTGAAATTTAAGATTTCAAGTACATTTGTCAGCACATCGTACAAATTGGATACATTTTTGAAATGCTATCGTTTTTGGTAAAATGCAGGCTATGGAGTCCTACAAACTTATCGCTGTAACTGACGTTCCGTTGGCGTAATGATTGTTCCTTTTGTGAGCGTGCGGAGATGTCCCAGTTTGCTCTCCTATGTGGGGAGTATCACAGTCCCTCTTTCTGCGAAAGATTATTAATAATGATTATATTTTATTGATATTGAGTAAAGAATTCCCGCAGTGCTTTTTACAGTCCCTACGTTCAAAAGACCTGAAAAAACTAGAACGACAGACTTAAGACGAGCCGATCCGTTAGGGAAAAAGGTTGTGATATTTTGTCTATTTTGTTCTTTTGAGACAATTTTAATGAATGTTGATCATAGTTATTTTATAGGCAATAAATCGTTAGGTTAGGAATCTCCTCCATATATTAAATAGGGATGAATGCTTTTCCCGTGTTGGCACATGTCGTCCGGACTGGCCCTGGGGTGAACGGCAAAGCGGATCAATAACGTTTTGTCTAGCGTCGTTTTGTAGTTCTTTGGTTTAACGCGTTCGGCAGGGCTCGGGCGGCTTTGATTCATAGGAATTAACTCTGCCGAGGGGGTCTGGTGTCTGCCTTTTGTGTGCGTCTGGGATTGGCTTCCCCTGCCCGTGTGTACGGAGCCGTGTGACGAGGCTCTTTGTGTACAACAGACATGTTCCAGGCTCTGTGTGGGACTGTCGTGTGGGACGGCTGCTGTCGGCGATGGAGTTGGTGGGGTAGGTTTGCCACGTGTGAAAACGCATCTTCTAACAGCTTCATTTGTTTAATATTCGGGTGTTGTGCATCGAAATCCCAGCCGCCTCGTACGTTGCTTTGTTTCCTTAGCAGATTACTGTAGTTATGTGAATGTCTCAGGAACCGGCTCCGCGTCTGATACAGCTTATAGGATGCAGACAGAGGAACAGAGACACGTGACGTAATGGATACAATGTTCCAAGCGTGTCAGTATCTGGAAATAACAATGATGGTTCCAAGGTGGTGGAGGGATCACCCGATCTTCATTCTTACGCTCTCATGGAACTTTGCTTTATTTAGATTTTTTTTATTTTATTTTTTTATGCAATACAAAAATTACCTGTTTTGCGTTGTGGGAGCTGCCGTATTGTGTGTTTTTAATTGCTGCCTGACTTGAAAATGTATGTGATTATTTATGGACTCCTAAATATGTATATATATATATATGTGTGTGTTCTGCCGTTTTTTTTATTGAATATTGCTTTCCTATTTTGTATTTAACAGGAGACGTCCTACACATGTGCCTGTGAATTGCTGGTTCTGTAACCAGAACACGGTGGTGCCGTATGGTAATCGGAACTGCTGGGACTGCCCCAACTGTGAACAATATAATGGCTTCCAGGAGGTAAGTCGAGAGCGCTATATTATTAGGGGGTATGAGGAGGATACCTTCCAGATCAGAGCACTGATTATTAGCTGGATGCGGGTTTTCTGCAGGTCATTCACCACATACATTGAGACACGTTTATCGCTTTCAGATCTGGGGTGTCGCTGACCGTATGATTTAGTAGTAGTCAGAATGTCTGTAAATGTCCAAATGTAAGTTCTGCAGGAACAAAGGTCCCCCCCACCCCGACCTCTTGTCTTTGGTTCCTATTTTGTAAAGCCACGTATTTCAAGTCCAGGCAATCTCTGCCACCATCATGGCCGCCATGCCAGCTCCAGTTTTCTTCACTCGTAATGCTCTGCGTATGTTGAGCATAAAGGCAGCTCTTGACTTGTAACTCATGTCGTTTGACTAACCTGTACATGTTCTAGAATCTGCGCTGTAGATAATTGAAGGTATCAGAGCTGTGAAGTTATCCAATGTGCTTTTGAAGCCTTTCCCGTTTCATGCTTGCCCTAACTTTTTTTTTATTATTTAATGCTCTACAGAATGGAGACTACAACAAGCCCATTCCTGCCCAACACAGCGAACATCTGAATCACGTGCTGTATGGAGGAAACAGCGAGTCTGATGCCAAACCCCAGCAATGGGTCAACTCCCAAATGCTGCTGTGCAAGAAATGCAACAACAATCAAAGTACCAAGATAAAGCTGCTGGCGTCCTTCTCGCCCCGGGAAGAGGTAGGTACTGTCCTCTGCTAGGCTTTTAGGCTCCTTACTGACACTTACCTTCCTCTTTCTTGCAATCTCATTTCTTGACTTGCTACACAAGACCAGTTTGTTGCCATCATCAAAATGCACCAAAATCAAAGCATATGCATTTAAAATATTAAAATGTTGACATAATTAAAAAAAGCATGTTTTTTTTTCCGTCAAATAAGCCATTAGCGAGGCTGACACCCTTCAAAGCAACACGGCTGATTAGCGTAGTTGGTCTTTTATTGACTACTTTTGCTGCACTTCTTTAGGTTAACTTCAGTACGTCAACAAGTTCTGTCTACATTATTGACTTTGTTGGTGTATTAAATAACTATTAGTACATCGCGTGATTAACAGAGAGATGACAATGTCGGGGCAGCTGCTTGCTGCCGCTCACAATGAACCCTTTCGAAATAACAGCTGCAGGCAACAGGCGGTTGTCATTTTTATGCCCCAAAGGCATCTATCAACACTGAAGAAGTGTTCAGAGATTGATATTTGTGATTGGGCTCACGTAAACGGGGGCATTTTTTTTTGTTGTTTGTTTTTGGGCCTTAATCGGGATTAGAAATTCAGATTAGTTGTAAACCTCCGCTTATGGACCGATTGTGATCTGTGGTGCTTTTCCTGCCCCTAGGCGATGTCCCTGTGTGGATGAAAGTGAGGTTAACCAGGCTTTTAATCATTTTGTTCTGCCTAGGATCAGTACGATGAAGAGATTGAGGTCTTCAAGCACCACCTAGAGCAGATGTACAAGCTGTGTCGTCCGTGCCAGGCCGCCGTAGACTATTATGTGAAACACCAGAATCGTCAGCTGAGGGCGTTGATGCTGAACCACCAACTAAAACGCAGGGAGATGGATAAAACCTTTGTGCAGGTGGGTGAGCTTTGGATCTTGTGCCCCCTGGGGGTAGGTCGAAGTGAGAGGGGTAGCATATATTATAGGGCCGCCAGTATTCTCATGGCTCTAATTAAAATAGATTTTTTTTTCCTTCTAGATGCAGTAATGGTACCATCAACTTTTCACAGTTTAAAGTGTTGAATCATTTAGCTTTAAAATAAAATAGTAATTTTTTTTTCTTTTTTTTCCTCCCAGAGCTGCTTTACATCCAGCAGAGCCCCCATGCATGTCATCGCCTTCCGTTTCCTTGCCTTCCTAAGCTGTGCATTCCTGTTGTCCTGGGCATTATTAGACTTCAAAGATGTGTCTCTCGGAGAGCAGACTCCGACGGCCCGCTCTTCACCTGATCGTGCCAAGAACAGCTCCTTCTGGGAAGAAATCCTGTTCATGGTACCTGAGCCAACACTGGAGACCCTGAATATTGCCTGGCGCTTTGGCCTTGCCCACCAGACAGAAGTAGTGTTTATAGGGTTCCTGATGTGCATCTTTGCCATACTCTTGGGCGGACGTGTGAGGTCAGTATGTACGATTGCTTTCTAGGAATGATTTGTAACATAGCGTCTGTTTGCTATTGGGTTCCGTATGAATTGTAAACATTTTTTATTTTGCAGGCTGCGGAGGGTTGACGTGTTTGCTTCCTTTCTTTGGATGCTAGTTGCTGGTCTCTACCTCTCCGAGGAATATCTGCTGGCAGAGTCACCAAGCTGGCTGGACACTGCCAAACTTGGTACCACCTCTCTGTGCTGTCTCGTTGGCTTCACGGCAGCCGTCGCCACACACAAAGCCACAGGTCAACGGAGACACCGGCCAAGAAGGTCAGAACCAGAGCAGTGAACCCTGGGACCGGAAAACGCACTTCCCGATTCTCAGCTGTTCAGTCTGCATCTCTACCTCTCCGTCCTTCATGGTCTTCTCTCAGCGCTCTGTTCATGTTTCGTGTTCATTCCTTTGCTTTGCAAAGGC
Source organism: Spea bombifrons (assembly GCF_027358695.1). NCBI lineage: Eukaryota > Metazoa > Chordata > Amphibia > Anura > Pelobatidae > Spea > Spea bombifrons. Next base: position 3,972,473 of record NC_071098.1, read on the forward strand.
TAGTATTAACTTGCATCCACATTTCTCTTCATGGCTGAGAGTAGACTGGCTTTTTATATGTTGGGAAATGGTAATGTGAAAAGTATATTTTATTGTGGGTGGAAAAAATGAAGTCCCAGCACCCTTCTGCTTGCTGCCTGTGTGTCTAGTAGGCTTCGTCTATTTAATAATCTTACATGGAGTGTTCACCTACTAGCATCAGAGCATGTGTTAAAAAACAAGGGGAGCCGTTGCATTCAGGGAGTATTATGTAAGCTTTGGGTAGAAATTCTAATAATGTGAAAGTGCCAATGAACCATTTTTTTTCATCTTGCAAAAAAAATATTTAAGTTATTAGAGACTAAATATTAGACTTATTTACCTTTTTAACGTTTCCAGAATTGTTTCCTTAAGAGATACATTCCTGCTTTGCTTCCCTCCTGATACTCGCTACCCCCTGCTTGCCTTCTCCATTCTGTTAACTGTTCAGCCGGCCTCCGCAGAGCCGTCTGTCTATACAGTGCAGTCCGATTCTGTGGAGGGAACTGAACCTTCACAGGAAAGCAAAGATGGAATTACATATAAAGGAAAGATTTTGCGAACCCTACTTTTAATGTCCTAAAGAGCTTCACCAATGATTTAAGCATATTAAAGTGCTTACTACTTCAATATGTATTTCTTAGATAAGGGGGTCTAACCTTGTTTAAAATGTAGTGCGCTGCATCCTCCTCTCTGCAGGGGAGGGACTCGCCATAGAAAGCAACAACTGGGCATGAGAGATCTTGGCAATCAGATAAATATTAGGGGAGTCGCTTATAATATACATTAAAGTGTATGTGATGCGACAGGGACAGGAGCTATTTGTGGAGGAGGGAGCAGGTTATCTTGAATCTTTGTCAAACAGGTAAGTGGCGTCTGACTCCCAAGTGTGTCTAAAGAAAACCCTTGAAGCCGCATAAAGTTGTGGCTTCTCCACGTTGAATGGTTTATGAGCTGTGTGTGAACTCTGTGATGGTTCCCACTGGAATAACTGCAATTTAAGTTAGTGTTCCTTGTGGCAGGATCATTTTGTGAAGATTTACTCTTTTATTGTGTATGCAAATCATCGTAAAGATATTGGGAAAGCGCTTAAAGTTAGAATCAAGCAGAACAGATCTTCCGAGCTAAAGTTAAGGTTTCCAGTATTCATCCGCAAAGCGTAATCCTTACAATGTGTGTTCTTTATGTGCTCGTCACATCTCGAAATCGTGCAGTTTGGGCTTCATTTACACCAAATAGCAATAAGTTTTAAAAATCATGCCACTTACAGATAATCTCAATTATTGTTCCTTCTCCACTTGGGGATCCATCCGGTGATGGCTTTTATTTCGGGTATAATTATTCTGGAAGGATAAAACAGTACACGTTGCAGTTTTTTTCTTTTATCTTTTTAGTGAATTTGAAGGTAGGTGATCAATGATGGTGATCAATAAATTACTGCTTCCTCATTTACATTTGTGGAAGGCAACACTACAGTTTTTGTGTTTTTACTGTTTTTAATTTTTTAAATATCTTGTAATAAGAGCACAAATTGATACAATTATGTATTAATTCACTATGTAGAATATTAGGGGAGCTGTGTAATCCCATGCCTTTTATTTAATTTGTTTGGCGGTGTTATTTATTATACTCTTTGTATCTTATTTAATAGAGGGGCAAGCGTGAGATGGACCTTTTTGAATCCTCAGTCCATATTACCGACTACGTAAGGGCATTAAAACACAAACTGGATTGTACGGCACATCCGTGGGTTCCCTAAATGCCTAGAGTGTCAGAGGGGCGCCCTGTACGGTATTTACCAGCACGTGAGCTGCCCGTGTCCCGGTGCTATTACACGTATGACTGCTGTTTTGTTTGCTTTGTAACATTTTTTTTTTTTTTAATGATTTTTCCTAATTTCATCTCAACTTGGCACGGCTGTTTTTTGTTCGTGATCCGTTTTCCCAGCTAGCCTCGGCTGTTCCGTTTCGCCGTGCCTCTCCACCGGTCTTCCTGTGTGACTCTTTATGTTTTTATAATTTGAGCGCTCTGTATTTGCAAACCATAGCAGTCAATTTTTGTTTTAAATAAATGGCCGTAGGGCCCATTACACCAAACCAACTCGAGTCAAAGACGTGTGTTTTCATACAATGTACACGGAGGGTGGGAACTGAACCAGCTTATGGCGGCCCCTTTTATGTGGTTATTGCTTCATTTCTACAATAAACAGCTTGAGTTTCAAATAGCAAGAGGGGGCAAAATGTATCATTTTATACACACACCAGTAAAAAGGCCTAGCGGTGACGGGAAACCCTTCATTGACTGGATTAATTATGGAGGAGCTACCTTGTCCTGGGTGGCCCTGCGTGATGTATAGTTAATATAGGGAGATACTATTCTTTGGTGTCTATGCCACATTTTGATTTATTTATTAAGGAAAAGGTTGTTTCAGCTCCTTTACAATACATTATTATTGGTCCAATCACAAGGAACTTCTGCTAAACGAAGAGCTTGGCTGGCCCTGTATAATGGATAATAATCACTGAGATTTCTTCAAATTCTCATCACCCGTTGACCTATACATTATACAAGGCCGACTGAGCCCCTCTTGCTCGAGAGACTTGCCAGTGTTGGCCCTTAGTAATACATATTGAAGTGACAGTTAAATCTCCCGCTCAGGCTCTTTAGCGCATGAACCCCTTAACCACGGGTGAAACTAGCAGTGTTGGGGGGGGGGTCACTGGCTAATAGATCAGCTGGGAGTCTTTTAAACCATACAAAATCCCAAAATGCTCCTATTGCAGCGAATTCCTTCGTGGGGACGTTAAAGAGGGATATTTATAAACCAGTTCTCCAGATAAGGCTACAATTTTAACGTCGCTCTCCCTATGACTTACAATATGTTTTAGTTTCAGTACCCACAATGCACGTCTCCAGGGCTTTTGACCCTTTAGTACTCATTCCAGGACGTGTAGCGGAAGGGACAGCTGCTTTAATTAATTTCCCGAATATGTTTCATTCCTACAAAACAGCTGCTAACGATCGGGATGCTGATACTTTGTCTGCCAGATAATCGCATTTGCACCAACTGCGGGGACAAGTGTCCGTGGATCAGGCTTCCCGCTTTCCTTTGTTTTCCTGTCCGCCTCTCGGTAAAAACAAACTCAAAGGAGCCAGACTCCCGCAGACGAAATACGAGGCGTTTAAAATAGAATCCGATCCTCTGCCGCCCCGCCATGGCCAACTTCTTGCCGGGCTGAGTGCGGGGAAACACTACTCCTTTGTTCAAAGCTCTGGGATCTTGCGTTGAATTTGCCCTCTTTACAAACTGTTATCGTGCAGCTGGCACCGTTTCTGCCTCATTGTTTTAAAAGGGAACTATTCCAGAGATAATCAAATTAAAATAAAAAATAATAGTATTTAAGCAAACTTTACCTAGTTACAGAACCCTAGGCGTTCTTAGGAGAATCTAGAAGCCAGCTTTGTTTTTTGTTCCTGTATGTAATGCGATGACTGATTTTATTACTTCTAATCTTCATATATTCTTAGGCTTTGAGTGTTTTACTTCAGTTTATTTACCCCAAAATGTTGTTTAACCCCCTCCACTCTCCCCATCCCAGCAGGTATACATCTGGAGACCCGACCTTCCTCTTCCGGAGCCTGACCAGCGGCTGTGCTGCCCCCGAAGTGCCAACTCCCCAGCTGTCTACTCCCCCGGGACTTGTACATCTGCTAACCCAAGAGACGTGCCACCGGTCGGACGCGTTCCCCTCATCGCTGCCAAGACGCCTCTACAAGGCTCTGTCTCTGGGGACCCTACCCTCGCTTACACGGACAGGTAACCCCACCATTCCAGACATTTACTTAAAAAAAAAAATACGGTACAATCATTTTGAAAAGTAAATTTTTTAATCTGCAGCTAATAAAATTATTAAAATTTCTGAGTATCCACTAATCACCCGGGTATTTTGCTTTCACGGCACACGAGTGTTTGAAATTAGTGCCTTTGGTTAAAGATACTTTTGTCAAACCTTGCGAGTCGCTTCATCCCTGAACAGGAAGGTTTTTAGGAAATAATTTGTTTGCGTTACAGACTCTGGGTACCTGTTCAGTGGCAGCCGACCCCCTTCCGTCACCTCTGCGTACAAGTATTCTCCCGGATCAGGTAGGAACTTTTGGCCGCCCAAGAACATGTTTGTAGATACATTCCTGTGGAGTCTGTGGCTTCGATGGGGGCTGAACAGACTTAGAATGGTAGAGGAACAATAAAGAATGTGCAAACTATTCGAAAGTTTCTTTTGTTAGAATGCTTTATGATTGACAGATGAAGTGTTTACGTACCGTTCTTGTACTTTCAGATTATTATTCGCTGCTATCTGGAAGCTCTCCTCTGCCCTCGCCAACACCTTCAGTCGCCGGCTCCGCCACGTCCAGCAACGGGTCCCTGTATCACAGACGTCCGTTGATCAGTCCCCCCCGCTTCAACCTGCAGGCGCAGAGGCTTGGGATTTCAAACGCAGAGCCCAACGGGCATCTCGCCAGAAGAAGGAGTTTCGAGGAGACGTCTCACCCGGACAGCACAGCGTCGCCTGCGGACGTCGCGTACTACGTGGCCAAGAATCAGGGTGAGTGTCCTGCTCTCGAGACGTTACCCCGTAGGCTTTGGTTACAACAATACCGTGCCGCAGATCATGAGCTGTATAAATGAAAATGAATCGGTTTATATGGGTTAGTACGGGGATTATTTATTGTATAACCCTTTTTATTTATATAACACTTCTTACAATACATATATTCAAGGGATGTGACTAGAATTGACCGACTGATGCATTAGATAGAGGGTCCTGCTAGCAAGTGGGATTAGCATTTATAATATATTTTAAAGCATTTTATTACAGGGATAGAGCTTCTTCTTTGTTTGCAGCCAACACAAAGGTCTTGTTCGATTCGGCAAGCGTCTCCAGCAATCCGATACACAAGATGGAGAACTGCACTAATCATTCCTCGGAGTGTCAAGTGGACACGACCACGGGCTTCTTGGATTCCCGATCTACCTCGGGAGGTACGTGGGGGGTTGTAGGATACCCAGGGGGCGCGCATGCGTCTGAATCCAACTTCATCGTCCCTTTTCTGTTCTGCTCCACAGGTCGTAACGGGCTCAAGCTGACCCACGGCTTTCTGGTTGTAAGCCTCACGGTGAACGTCGCCTTCTCCTGTTGCTGCCTGTACCTCCTATATCACTGACCGTATGGACTCTGCACGGAGAGCGATATGTCGTTTATTTAATGGTGCTCCTGAAAGCACGGCGGCCGCCTGACCATCCAGCTGGTATCCCGCGCTGCTCCGTCTCGGTGCTGCTGCAATCTAACCCCGAGGAGCCTGGCCTGGTTTAACCCATTGCTGTTTTACGGGGTCTTCTTGGGGAGGTGCTACGTGTTACGATCCCCCGTGCTTCGTACTGACGTTCGGACCCCTCCAGGCCTGCTGCTTCAGTAAAGGGGAACTCCCGCCAACACTTTATTACTCGAGAATCAGAGAAAAATCCGTTTTCATACATTGTTCAGTTTTCTTATTTAAACAGTTCTGTTTTTACATAATTTAATGTTTTCAGGCAGCTGCATGTTACCCATTTGTATGTGTTCTAAGATCTGTTATCTGAGCCCGATGTGCTAGACGAACACCCCGACTCCTTATCATATTGCTTGTGGTAAATAGTAGAGTGCCTCGGTCTTAATCCCCCGGCCAGACATGCTGACTAGTATGAAAGTAATGTGACAGAAACTCATTTTTGGGCGATGTTAACCTCTGTTTCTCTGTATCGCACTGCGTGTTACCCTCGAGGAGAGGATTTTGATGAGATTCCCCTTTAAGTACGCATCGTGAACATGATCTGGATGCTCAGGCAGTGACCGCGTTTCCGGTATGCATCAAAAAGAAAAAATGTTTTGGGTGCTAGAATGTTCCTTTTGGGGGGTTCCAAAAGAGGGGTGGGAATAAAAAGACTGAAAAAAATATTCTTCTAGCAGTTTTTTTTTTTTTTTTTTGCTTTTATCCAAGGACGGGAGCTGTATCTTAAGTCAGATCAATTGAGTCTGTGGGTCCCATAAATTTTATTTTTCGCAATTTTTTATTTTTTCATTTTTGGGAAGTTTTTATCCTGCCCCTGATCACACTGATCAGCAAGCATGGTTTCATAGTGTTGCTGATCGCAGTGTGATGCGTGCGCAGGAAGTGCTCCAGTTGCGTTTCTTTAGGTAAGTATTTTATTTGCTGTTTTGTTTTTTTTTGTGTGTTAAAGTACTTACCCAGTAACTAACATCCATTTTACTTGGTGCTGCTGTTTGGGGCAACAATCTTCCCTTAAATGCCACAAAATGCTTTGCAAGTTGTAATGTAAAAAAGTGTTTCTTCGCTGAGAGGGCAGTGGATAAGGGGAACAGCCTTTCAGCAGAAATGTAAAAGTTCAGGCCACTGGAGTAGTTTACTCGTACAGGAGCTGAAACCATCGTGAAGATAACCCAAGAACTAAGCAGGTTTCAGGTGCTATAACATAGAGTGAATGGGCCAATCCGGTGCACCGAGGGGGCTTCCTAAAATACCCCAATCAATCAATTCACAAAAGGCAAAGCTCCGGGACACGCAGCTTAGAAACGCAGGGAAGCGTCAGACTCTGCCTTATGCTGTCAGGGTGATGATGGGTTTTCAGGCTTAAAGTATTACTGGGTTATAGCAGCAAAAAAAAAAAATCCCTGTGTGTTAAACCTGTAGAGCTGCCTTTACATTTATTCTTGCAACTACCCAAGACAAATGGAAGGTACATGCACCAGCCTTCCAGCAGAAGAGGTATGGGCTAATACAGTGAGGGTATTTAAACGTGCATGTATGGATGGGGCAGGAATGCAGTCAGAGGCAGCCTCTGGTGGGGGTCTCTGGCTTTCTTCTCCAGGCAGGGTGCAGGGCCGATGTGTTACTTTGTTACACTGTGCGGGGTCAAGGCTGGGTCAGGTATAATGTGTAAGAGACCCTGACCCTCTGGTGACACCGGCCACTGGGCGGAGCTACGACCCGGGTGGGTGTGAGCGGGAGTAGGAGCCACACAGTACCTAGCTCACATGGGCGTGCCTGCTTGGGTGTGACCTCACTGGTAAGTAACTTGATGGGGCGTGGTTAGCTAACAGGAGTGTTCAGAGGAAGAGCGCGTAATGGCCCTGGGCGTGGTTTGGAAGACCTCTAACTCCCGGTGGGCGTGGAACGTGGTACTGGTCCATCCATGTACTGCTCCAGGGAGCTGTCGGGCTGCAGTTTGCAGCAGGGAGCCGGTGCTAAGGGCATGCAGGAGCGGAGCGAGTACCCACAGGGGCCCCAGGAGCCCGCGGACCACAAGCCCCCTTACTCGTACGTGGCCCTGATTGCTATGGTCCTGGAGGAGAGCCCAGGGAGGCGGCTGACCCTGAGGGACATCTACCGGGCCATTGAGCAGCGATTTCCGTACTACAGGCGGGCCGAGTCCAAGGGATGGCAGAACAGCATCCGTCACAACCTCAGCCTCAACGAGTGTTTCATCAAACTGCCCCGAGACCACGCCCCCGCGGGGAACAGGAAGGGTAGCCTGTGGGCACTGGACCCCACCTTTCGTGATATGTTTGAGAAAGGCAACTACCGGAGGCGGCGGAGGGCTCGAGGGACCAGTCAACCCCCCATCAGCGAGCCCTACCCATCTTACCCCGGCCCCCCTACCTTCCGCTACCAAGAGCCGGCTGGTTACTACCTACAGCAGGGATCCTTCCATCTGCTGAGTGGCCCCTGGGGCCCGCATCCTGGAAGCAGCCCACCTCACATGCTGCTCTCCGCGAGGTCCCCTCTATACCCGGGGCTGCCACCGCATTTCTACCCACCAGGCTGTTACCCCACGGAGGGCCCAATGCTGCACTACTGGGAAGAGGAGCGGCAGTACGATCCCTTCATACCAGCTCGGATGGATGCCTGATCTTCGCACTCACTACTCTTTGGAGTGCTCCACACTACGCCCATAAGGAAAGCCCTGTGCTGGATTAAAGGGCATGAACCCCACAGAACAGATCTGCCTGCCGGTGCCACATCTGCCTGTGATAGCAGCACTTCCCGCTGATTACCGGACTCCATACATCCACAGCCTGGACTACAACTCCTATCATCCACTACCCAGCCTGATTTAACCTCCTCCCTGCCAGGAATGTGTTCCACGGATTTTCTAGATGTAAAACCTATAGGCAGACATTGATCGCACCCATCCCCCCCCAGCCCGTGGGGGGGCACTCTGATTATTTCTTTAAAATATATTTTTTCCCCCAGAATTTCTTAAACACTTCTGATCTTTAATATTTTCAATTAATTTATCCCCACAAATTAATTTTCTCTTTAAAGAAATGCTCATCCCCATCATTAAAATTTTCTGAAATTAATTTGATCATTTCTGTTCGTTTCCAATGTTTGCAAAATGTTTAAAAAAACACCAAATTCTGGATTGATTAATTAATTAATAAATGCAATTAATTGATATAATAATAGTTATATATTTTTCTTAAGGAACTATAGACTGAAACATTTGTTAGATTTTGGAATTGGTGGTTTTCTGCTGAAACATTCATTTCCTGCTATTTTTTTTATAGAAAACAGTTAATTATTAAGTGTTAATGAATGTTTGGAACGGAATGATATTTGTTGAGCTTTGTATTCTGTTTATTAAATGTTTTGAGCCGTGTTATTAATGTTTGGATTATTTTATTCTCTATCAGACATTTGGTAAAGATGCTGCCATTACTGGCTAACTGACGTATAATAGATTGCAAGCTTTTGAGACCGTCTAGGTCTCTTCTTCAGGGATAGAGACCTTAATAGTCATCTTTTTATCAAATTTTTTACCAATTCTTTTCTTTCTGTGGTTGGCACGCAACAACTCTATACAAAGGCTGGTTTGTATAGCAAAGTTCTGCAAGCTGTCAAACAGTGCTGGCTGGGGGTCATGGGAGTTGGCTTCGGTTTCTGATGTTGGCCAGTACAACGACTCAAAGGGGGCGAAAAAACTCCTTCTGCAAATGGTAATCGTAGGCACAGGAAATATATCAGATACTGCCAACTGAAGTGCAAGCAAGTGTATAGATCAAAAAAAAATTTGTTTGTAAACTGCAATACACGAAGGCAACAAATTTCTCACTTTTTTCTTTGAAATATAATTTATTTAAATCAAATTTTAAACCCATAAACGACTTGCTTACCGGCCTCCGGGTATAATGTATAGGTCAACCAGGGTCCAGGACGTGACCTTCAGACAGGTGAAGGATCTCCAGGAGCCGCGGTGTATTGTAACCTGTGCTCCGGCCCCCAGAGGGTTAAATTAAAAATATATCTGTCCAAAGAGACGCCTCACATCCTGGAGAGACGGCAACCAAGCAGAACGTCTGCATCCAGGGACTGAAGTGTATGTAAATATTACTAAGTATACTTCCCACGGGGTTATTCCCTCCACGCGTTTATATAACGAGGCGAGATAATTGGGTCCCCAGTGAGCTGTTATTATATTTAAGAGATCTGTAATTGTGATGGTGGCTGCACAACTAGTTGGGGATCCATAAACGCTGCAGCGAGGTCGGTTAAGCATATATCTCAGCCGGAGGTCCAGATTAAAACTATGGGTCAATCTAAAACTGAAGGTGGAGCAGCCTCCCAGCAGAAGAGGTAGAGGGTAATACAGTGAGGGGATTAAACATGCGCGGGATAGACATACGGCTCCTGAATCTAAGACGAGACCAATGACTGATTAAGGTTTGAGTCTTTACAGCAGGAGAAACGGGCGACTAGACGGGGGCCGGATGGGGCCGATGCGCCTGCAGGGAACGCTCTCTGATCGGCTTCCATGGATGTCTCAATCGCAGCACCGACTCCCAGCAGCAGGGGGCGCCCTGTGAATGCAGAATCGGTACAGCATCTGTCAGGCTGCATGGGGCAAGTTTGCATTTGATGCCTGTAAGACTTGAGATCAGGTGCATGGTCCATCGCTCCACACACCCGCCATGTTTACCCCGCTTACCCACAATTATTACCGTTTAAATGGCAGCGATGCACAATACGATAAGTAAGAAAAAGATGGCCTCTAATGAATGAGATGATGAAGTGATGACGCTCCTGGGCCTAAGAGCTTACAATCTAACACATCATGTAGATCTAGTATTAATGTTACATTTACGTTATGTGACCTTCTAGTCTCGCAAAATACACCCAAAAATAATGGTTACAGTTACAGCCTCACGACCTTTCACCTTTCCACTTGCCAGATGGCAACCTTCGCAGGGCAATAACTGGAAGAATTGGGTGTCAGAATTCCAGCAGCAGCGCAGGCGGCACTCGTTCTGTGGTTCCTCGGAGTTGTCGTTGGGTAACAGGGGTGATATTTCTGTTCGCGCTGCAAGCAAACAAAGAAGAAGAGAAACTCGTTTCCCGTAAACCTTACTTCTCGTTATTAATGTGGGGAGGAAATAACCGCTCACCCAGGGAAAGGGAACTCGCAGATTAGGTGCCTGATGCCCGGGCAGGAACAGGAGAGGGTGCAACGACCTTAATCAGTCTCAGATTCAGGAGCCGTACGTTTATTCCATGCATGTTTAATACCCTCACTGTATTACCCTCTACCACCTCTGCTGGGAGGCTGTTCCATGTAGCTACCACCTTCTCGGTAGAGTAAAACTTTGCAGGAAATGAATCCATAACAGTTCAAGGAAAGGGTTAACCAGCAAGACGTTACTGAAAGTGAAAGCGTAGAGTGAGAGGAGAGGAAGCGAGAGGACGAGGAAGAAGAGAATGCAACAGGAAGCAAAAAGCCGCGGCACGAGCCGGAAAACGCAGCTCAAGGGCGCGCATGTCCAACTGCCGGCCACACTGACCCAGGATGGCCTGACCGCCACAAACCCGGCCCTGGTGTTATATAGGGTTGCCATATCAGCACCTTTTAAATCTCATTTCTTTCTACCATACAGTATGAGGGATGTCCAAAGAATGGAAGGGGGGGAATTGCTGATATGGCAACCATGAGATTTACTCAATGAAAGATATTCTCTAGATTGTAAGCCCGCCTCACCTGTTTCTGTAAGTCAGTTTGTTATGTGCTACTTGTCTGCCCGCTGTACAGCGCTACGGAATATGATGGCGCTATATAAATCAATAAACAATAAGAATTCAAAGATCAGAAAACTTCCCGCAGAGGAGGGTTAGCCGGCCCTGGTGCAGCGTCCCGGACCAGAGGCTGGAGATCTGGAGTCGGCTTCCATCAACCTGCCCCTCAACCCCTGAATGTGCCCCTCAACACCTCATCATGCCCCTCAACCCTTCATTGTACCCCTCAAGGTGCCCCTCAGCCCCTCAACACCCCATCATGCCCCTCAACGTGCCCTCAGTCACTCCAACTTGCCATGTGCCACCGCATGGCTTCTTGTGCGCGCCGCCATGTTTAAAAGAGCCACATAAAAGCGTTAGCGGCAATGGCTGAAGTGCGGTGACTATAAACATGCGCAGCGCCTCGGATCCCAGCTGCTGGTAACCATCCATCTTCTCTTTCATCTGAAAACCTTTTTTTTTTAAATTGCCACAATGTAAAGATTAACTAAAGTGAACGTCTCTTTGGTCTGCTCTCGGGAGCCGATGTTTGTTGAAGAGACTTGCGAGCCTCCACCGCGGAGTTGTTGTGTTTCCGGTGGTTAACGTGTTTGTAGAATCGTCCGACCCCCTCTGCCGGGAGGCGAAACGCGCTGACTTTTTCAGAAAGCAGTTCTACAAAACAAGCCTTATTTCCTCTTTCCAAAATAGCAAAGCAAGAAGCTAACCGCCGGCTGATAACAGCTTCGGGCGGGAATCCGCAACAACTACTTTTGCAATCGTTGTTGCCCTGTTTGGCACGGCCGGGCTATTAACCAGTTCTGTACCGTCATGGCCACGGCGGCTCGTCGCTGGTTTTCATGGCATTTGCCCAGATTTAACGAGAGATAACCCGGCCGTCAGCGTTGCCGTGGCTCCCCGTCCATCGGGCTGCGGTGGTGACTCGGAAGCTGAATTCTGAGTTTTTCACCCCGTTCTTGTAAGGTTCAGCTGCTGGCGGGGGCTGTTACTGGATGGAGTTACCCCGTGAAAGATCCGCAGAGGCAGGGGCCGATAGGTCTTCCTATAGCTTTACTACTCCATACCTCCCAAGTGCCCTATTTTTCACCAAATAGCCTCGATGTTGGGCACCATCTTGTTATCCTGGGTAGTTGCCCCGCTTTTTGCCACCTCTGATCTCCCCTGACCGACCCAATGGGGGTCTGTGCTGGTGTTGATTGCTTGCTGATCGCTCCAAGGTGGTCCGACCACGGCTCTGCCCCCTAACACAGTTGTCCCGATTTGGATACCTGAAATGTTGGCGGCATGGCAACCAGTGACCAGGCCGTTCTATTGTCTTAGCCAATCAGGATGAGTCAGATCATCCCTCATTGGTTCCTTTTGCATCCCGGATCCGCGGCTCAGTTGACAACCCTGCCGGCGTATGTGGACCCTTAGGCCACGTCTCTAAATACGACCTGAGTACAACTCAATAAGTGGCCACCGCATTAGGCCGTAATCACCGAGACCCTGTTGACGTCAATGAACCAAACCCATTTATCTTTGGGATTTCGGGTGAAGTCGTGGGGACCGTTGTGCCGAGACCCCCTAATATTCTGTAACGGGACCTTATTTACCTTCATTGGTTTTGACTGAAAAATTCATTGAAATGATTGCTTAATATTATTTCTTGGGCGCTTTACGCTTTTCTCAGAGAAATTTTATTTACCGTTTGGCTACTTACAGGTTCTGGGGTCTCCGAAGAAGACCACTAATGTCTCCCAATGCGGGGGGCGCGCGCGGGGGGGTCTTTCTTTCTCCAGCTGGCCTCGTTGAGAGGAACCTTTAAGATCGCGTTACTTAATTAAGTGAAATCTCGACCCGCAAATCAATAATAAGAAGTCGCCGTTCTGTGATTTATGACGGCGTCTCATGTGTATTCTGGCATAATTTGTCTGTAACGACAGAGATGAGCGGAGATACCATGTATGGACCTCTTTCTTCGCCTTAACCGAGGGGCTCACCTACGGTTAAAGTAACAGAGGGGTCTTTGTGTTGGTAGCAGGTGTGGGTTACGCCCGGCGGGTGATGAATTTATGACGGACCGGCAGCTGCCTGTTATGTTTCTGATCGGCCTTATCTTAAAGGGAAGCAGTGGTTAATATGTAACTTTCTTCTTTTATAACAGCCGCAAACACACCTGGCAGGGTTTCTATTCCGGGAATTTACTGAGAAACCAGCAGGTTGGGGGAACTATTTCACGTGGCGCACCTCGTCTGCTCGCTGTTCTGTACAATGATCTCTTGGGTAAAATGTACTCAGGTGACTTTGTGCACCGGAAAATGATTTCCCCTGGAAACGTGCTATTCTTCCTTCCATAATGATATGAGTATGACGGTGGGAAGCAATAGAATGGCTCAGTTTTAATCACCCAGTCGGACTCTCTGACTAATGAAAGTCTATGGAGGGACCAACTTCATTAGCATTGCCATTAAGCATCAGCTCAGTGTGGTGTCATATCACATGACTGACAGCGACGGCGGCTCCAGCGGCTCTGCAGACAGCGACGGCGGCTCTGCAGATAAAGGAAGTTTATTGGAAAATAATGAGAAAAAAAAACAGGTTTTGAAATTCCCCAGTTCTACATTCAAAACAAAATACATCCAGAAAGAGCATGAAAAAGCTAAATAATGTCAAAATAATGAAAATGTATGTATTTTTCACTCGTTTTATTCATTAGGTTACTGAATTGCAGCAAAAAACCTATATCGTTTTTTTACGTTGTTTTTAGTTGTTTTCAGTTGTTTTTAAGTTAGATTTATTACCCCCCCCCCACGGAGCTTTAGTGCGGATTTTAATAATAAATCGCATTTTCACGTTCTGACTACAAAACGTTACATTCATATTTTTGACAGTCGAATTCTGACATCACAACTCTAGGATGATACATTTTAAGTGTCGGGTTCTGACATCATCATGTTCTAGCTGAATATCGGTAGAGTCCGTGTGAGTCATTATAAGAACTTTGGCTGAACTTCGCTATCAGAATATTATCTTCCATATAAAGCTTTTTCTTCCTTCTTTTTCATTAAAAGTCTAGCTGATTCCGCCTGATGCATTGTTATATGATTGTTATTATATATTTCTCTTTCCTATTTTTATACTTTACTTTGTTTCTTTTTTATTAGCTTTTCTTCTATTTCTTGCATCTATATGAAATCATTCTTCTGGATATATTTATTATTATTATTATTATTATTATTATTAATATTTTATTTATTTTATTTAATTTATAACCTTTTCAGACAAATCTCTACCCGAATTATTAGCTTTTATTCTTGACTTTTTCAACAATAATTTTTTCCTGCTTTGCCCCTGGTGAGTTCAGCCAAAAGGAGGATATTTTTTATTAGTTTGGCTCATGTAAGATAATGGAGCTTCAGCCCAAATCAGCTTTAACATAACCTGAATGACTCTCGCTACACCATGACTCGCCATCTGTAACAACATATACGGTATATACATTATATATATATATATATAGCATGATGTAGGATGTATGATATATGAGATATATGAGATATATAACATGTATGATGTTATTGTCAAATTTTAATTATCGTTTTTGAAGTCTTTTCACTATTGTAACAGCGCCTCGGTATCTGCTGGCGCTATATAAATAAATGTAATGTGCGCTCGCTCTGCCTGTATACGTCTCGTGCGTTTGCGGTCTCATGAATTCTAACAGCTTATAGACCTCTCTTTCCCCCCCCCCCCCAATGTATAGAAAAACCGGAATATGACTCATATACCGTAGGGGATATGATGCGTTATCCAATCCGCACGCAGGACACGATGATATATTATCAGAGTCAGACGTCGTATATGAGTCATACCCGGCGCGTTAATCATTCAGAGTACTGAATAAGAAGCTGTAGGTAACGGTAATAACGGGAGTGAGTTACACCGAGGGGGGGTGAGTTACACCAGGGGGGGGAGTGAGTTACACCGGGGGGGGGGGGTTCCACTTTAAATGGTTTCTAAAATTAAAGTGCAAAAGTGTAAAAAAATCACTTAAGGGGAAGCTGCAGCTCCAGAGCTTCATATCTCCGCCTCCTCTGTGGTCGGACAGTCTCCGATTGGCTGCTTGGCACACAGAGGGTCTCATTAGACCTCATCCCAGCACTGAAAGGGAGATTTAAAGAGACCCCTCGGCTGTCATAGACAGTACATGGCTGGAGCGTCTCTTTAAAGCCATTACCTGCTTCGATTCAGGTGGGTCTCTGTGCGTAGTACTCTTTGCACGTCCTGCCCGGCCTGGCGCGGCGATGCTTCTTTCTGCTTCCATGCGGACGGTTATTTATAGATAAGATATACGGTTACACAAATGCAGAAGTGCCGCGATCTTCACCAACAAAACCCGCTGCTTCTCTTTCAATTTTTTAAAATTGCGTTATTTTCTAAATAACTTCTGGGAACCGCAGAGGAAGCGAGGGGACCACGGAGACGGCGGAGACGGGGGGAGACGGGGGAGACGGCGGAGACGGCAGAGACGGGGGAAACAGCGGAGACGGGGGAGACGCCGGAGACGTGGGGGAGACTGGGGAGACGACAGAGACGGGGGAGACGGCGGAGACGGGGGGAGACGGGGGAGACGGGGGAGACGGGGGAGACAGCGGAGACGGAGGAGACGGGGGAGACGGAGGAGGCGGAGGAGGCGGCGGAGACCGGGGGAGACGGGGGAGACGGGGGGAGACGGCGGAGACGGGGGAGACGGGGGAGACGGAGGAGGCGGCGGAGACGGGGGGAGACGTAGGAGATGGGGGAGACGGCGGAGACGGAGGAGGCGGCGGAGACGGGGGAGACGGAGGAGACGGGGGAGACGGGGGGAGACGTAGGAGATGGGGGAGACGGCGGAGACGGAGGAGGCGGCGGAGACGGGGGAGACGGGGGAGACGGGGGAGACGGGGGAGACGGCTCCATGCTCTCTTCTACATTTATTAATAATAAAAAAATATATAACCAAATTAGGGGGAAAAAACCCAGATTATGGCAAAAATGAAAATCCACGTAGATTATAGATTTTTCTTTTTGATTATTGGGGATATATGTAAAGACTCGAAAGACGCATTTTTCAGTTGCAGGTCAGTGGCGGGTATAAGGCGATGACATCATACTTGCAAAATATACAGTACGGGCACTGGGGGGTGAGGAAAAGTGTAAATTCACTGTAAATGAGCATTTCTTCTGTTTTCAGGCATTTCAGCGACCCGTAAAGTCAAGGTGTGGGAATTTTCCATATAGTTTAACCCTTTCCACACCTGGGAAATAAATATTATATATAATTGGAGAAAGACCAAAAAAAACCCACAAAACTTGCCCCGGTCCTGAAGGGGTATGTACTGCCTGCTGTCCAGGTAATTCGAAAAAACCTTTAACAGAAAGGTGCATAATTATCACAAAAAAAATGTTTTATTGCCAAAAAACCCTAAGAGAGTGTGTGTATGTGTGTATGTATGTGTGTGTATGTGTATATGTGTGTTTGTGTTTATGTATGTGTGTGTATGTGTATGTAAGTGTGTCTGTGTGTGTATATGTGTTGAGTGTGTGTGTATGAATGTATGTGTGTATGTATATATGTATGTGTGTGTATGTGTGTGTGTGTGTCTGTGTATGTAAGTGTGTCTGTGTGTGTATGAATGTATGTGTGTATGTATATATGTATGTGTGTGTATGTGTGTCTGTGTGTGTATGTGTGTCTGTGTATGTAAGTGTGTCTGTGTGTGTATGTATGTATGAGTGTGTATGTATATATGTATGTGTGTGTATGTGTGTGTATGTGTGTATGTATGTGTGTATGTAAGTGTGTCTGTGTGTGTCTATGAATGTGTGTGTATATGTGTTGAGTGTGTGTGTATGAATGTATGTGTGTATGTATATATGTATGTGTGTCTGTGTGTGTATGTGTGTCTGTGTGTGTATATGTGTGTATGTATGTGTGTATGTGTTTGTGTGCATGAATGTACGTCTGTGTGACAATGAAAGAGTTAAAGGGGTGTGGCTGACCTGCACGATCGCTGTCAGACATGACAGTCAAGCTCCCACAAAGCCCTTTCCACGCCCACCTTTCCAGTGGATACACGCTGTGATTCGCTGCCGCCTCCTGATCACGCCCATTCCACCTCTTATGGGAATCGCCCGGCAGTTGGAGACCGGCCTGTACCGGGGAAGGAGCTGCGGGCTGCCGCTGGAACGGGGTTCGGGCGCCGGGTCTCACTCCGACCCGCCTATCTGACATCACTGCCCGCAGACGGCGCTGTGCTTGTCGGGTTCATGCCGTCTGGATACGGAGCGCAGGGCGGCGGGGTGACGGCAGGTGAGAGCTGAGTATCCTCCAGGAGCCGGGCCTGTTATTGGCTGCACGGAGGCTGTCACTGCCTGCCGGTTACCGGCTTACACCCGGCTGACAGAGTGCGGGAGGAGCAGCGCTCCAGCCAGAGGCCCGAATCTAACACCAGGGGGTTAGAGGCTGAGACGGAACGGAAGGAAGTTTTACTTTACTGGGAGGGTAGTAGATAAGTGGAACAGCGTCCAAGCAGAAGTGGTAGAGGGTAATACAGTGAGGGGATTTAAACATGTATGGGATAGACATACGGCTCCTGAATCTGAGAAAGGAGCTTTGAGGGCCGAGTGGCTCTTATCTGCTGGCCAGTTTTATGTTATGCTCCTCTCAGGGTATCGGCTTGGCCCAGGGGCCCGTGTGAGAGCCCAACACACGACACGCGTGTCTCGCACTCAGCCGGGTGTCTGGTTTTTGTTCTTGTTTATAAACACTGTTGGAATGTGAAGAAGTTGAGACAATGTATCTGTCACCGTGTCCGCCGTTCAATGGCCAGTGACCCCCCTACCCCTAACCCGCCCCGGGGGCTACTGACGCGTCCGACGCGGGGTCGCCCCAAGAGCTGACATCCTCCGGGTATTCGCTGTGTTTTTGGGGATGAGGTGTGAGATGAGGATGAGTCAGCCGGACAGTAAGCGCCGTCACTCAGGGTGATAATTACAACGAGTGACACGGGGCCGGGGGGGTAAGATGCGGTTATGGTATCTGCCGCTTATAGAACGCCGAGCCGTGATATGTAGAGCCGGACCACAACATCGCATCAGGACCGTTTATCGCTCTGTGAAATGATTTGGTTAATAAAGTCCTGCTGTCGGGACAGGAGGGAGCATAAACACCGAGTTTATACCATATGCAGTGTATATGACATGCGTGTGTGTGTATATATCTCTCTCCTTCTGTATTCTGTGTATGTATATGATATAATTATGGGATACGTTAGCGGGATGCGGTTTCCAGGGCGACCTCTGCGCCCGGCGTGTGCCCCGTAAGCTCTCTCGTCACGCGTTGTGATCGCTCGCTGCCTCTTTGTTACTACGGAAAGTGTTATTTCAGTAAAGAATCGCTTGTCATGTTGTACAGCGCCGCGGTATATGAAGGCGTTGTATATAAAGAGATGGCCCGCAGGGATTATTGACTTATATAGCGCCGTCATATTCTGTAGCGCTGTACAGCGGGTATAACAAGTAGCGCATAACATAACAATTAGTCTTACAGAGCAGGTGAGGAGCGCCCGGCTCAAAGAGCTTACACTCTAGAGGGCTTTGCGGTTGGCGTGCGAGGCCGGGCCGTACGGCTGGGGGTTCTGGGACGATGCGAATGAATGAAATCCGTTAACGTGTTTGTTGATCTGTGTAGTGAGGGATTACCTGAGAAGGAGACTCTCCTGTCCTCTGATGGGAAGTCTGCAGACGATTGTTTGTTTTTCTTTGTGTAAAAACATTTCTTTGCTGCGGCCAAACAGAGAATCATCCGGCCCCCGGCTGCTCGCCCGTTTCTCCTGCTGTAACGACTCAAACCTTAATCGGTCATTTAGATTCATGAGCCGTATGTCTATCCCATGCATGTTTAATACCCTCACTGTATCACCCTCTACCACCTCTGCTGGGAGACTGTTCCACTTATCTACCACCCTCTCAGTAAAGTGAAACTTCCTTCCGTTCCGTCTCTGACCCCCTAGTGTTGGATTCCGGTCTCTCGTTGACGTTTCTGCACTTTGTTAAATCTGTTTCTGGACTTAGGTTTTTTTTTCTTATTATAATGTTTATTTCTTTAATATCTGCTGTTTTTCCGTAAAGCCGTTTCTCGTGGCCTCCGTTTATAACTTTTTGTTTTGGGGGATATTGGCACGGGGTAACAGGAACGTCTCGGGTCACGTGACGAGCGTTAAGCGGGGGCTGGAGGGAGGCGGGGTGTATGTGAGCGTGGATGTGTAAGTGTATGTTGGGCAAAGAAGACACAAACAGGTAGTTTGGGGGGGGTGATGGCACAGACCAGCTGCTGATGTTTGGGGCCCCTAGGGGTATTTTCGCACCCGGGGTCCCGTGGCTCCTCGTTGCGCCCCAGCTCCCTGATATTCGGCGATTCCGGTGTGAGACGGGGTCTTTTAATCATAGCGGAGAATTCAATGTTCTTTCTGATTGATTCTGTCGGTTGCTATGGGGATAAGAGTACTTTTCAGAACTTTGCAAAATGACTATTTTTATTATATCTGTACATTGGGGGGCTTTTTATTTTTATAACGAGCCCCCGATGTGATTTGCCAGCAGAAGGAATTTAGCAGCCATGAGAAAATCTTGTGTTTTTTGGGGGAAGTGTACCCCCTTTATGTATCCGTGCGGTTACCGCTGGGGTCCCCCGCACGGACCATCGCCCCCAAGCTAGGCTCCCAGCTGTAAGCTCTTCGGCCCCTCCGACCTTTGTTCGGTTTTGTTGATGGCTGCGAGCGAGTTCGTTTATTTAATCGTTTTTATGGCCGTTACCCGATCTCCCCGCGCCCGGGAAGCGAGGATCAGCGGCAGAAACGTAACGCCCGTCGGGTGTATCCAGTAATAAATACCAGATTGACCCAAATAATAATGTGGTGGTTTTGTTTTGTTTTTTTCCTTGATTTTATTCATGTCAGTAAAGTTGCTTTAAAAAATAAAATAGAAACTGCGGTTGCTTTGCGTCTGATTGGCTGGTATCTGTTTGGAGTGAAACTTTTCAGAATTTCTCCAGTTAAACAGGGAAAGAATCAGTCAATTATTGAAAAGGAGACGCACGTGGTTTTATTTACATCTCGATGGTGGATTTATTAAAATATTTTCTCGCATTCTTTCCTACCTAAAAAATGAATGATATAGCGCCAACGATTCCCGCAGCGCTTCTTACAGTCCCTGCATTCAGAGGGTCTGATAAATCTAGACCCCCGCGGGACGGAAGCCGTTGCGTTTTGGGGGAAATTTATCTCTGATTGTAAGAGAAACACGCGGGGAAAACCCAAATCTCTTTAGTTTCAGTACCGTTTGTTGTCACGAATTCCGCTCGATTCTGACTCAGCGAGGAAACCAAACTATACAAAGAAAAAACTCTATCGCCCGCCGGACCAAACTGCGCTTGGCTGGCTTTGACCCTTTAAGTGCCAGAAGGATGTGCAGCACGTGGCGTTAGTCAGCCTTCCAGTCCTCAAAGGGTTAAAGGTGCGGCCAAAGTCTGGCATTTGCGACATATTTGGGAGTAGTTCGTTGCTGGGTCACGGATACAAAACCTGAAGCTAAAGCTTTTCTAAGTACTTAACTTAACCCTTAAAATGACAGTTTGGGGAAAAAAATGACAGTTTTTTGTTTGCGCTCTCGTTATACTGGTTTGTATTTTGTTGGCTTTCACCAGTTTCCGTATAATAATAATAATAATAGCATTTCGGGTCAAGAAAACCAGGCAGACCAGATGGGCCGACCGATTCGCCTCCCAATTCTCTTTCCGTATCGCCTAGAGTGTAAGCTCTGCGTATACACTACATATATGCATCTGCATCGTGGCGGCGCACTGCGTGAACTACAATCTAAATAAAATACACAGCGAATTGTAGAGAAAACCCTAAACATGGCTTCCCCATTCCCATGCTAGATTCTGGAGCCAAATTGGGGAGGAAAACATGTTTTTTTTTGTGTCTGTAATGAGGTCATCTGCCCGGTGACTCAGATCTTACCTACTCCAGCGGAGAATCCCCCGCCGAACTTCGTTCATTTATTCCAGCGTTTCATTAATGTTTGCGGGAGGAGACGTTTTCTTTAGAAGTTGGGTTTCTGTTAAACTCATCAAATAAATTTTTTTTTTTAAATTAACACTTTTTATTTTTGTAAAATTTGTAACGTTAACTGTATGCATGCCGGTGTTTGGGCGCGGCGGAGGGAAGGAACGGGAGGGTCGATTTGTGAGGGGTCTGAGCAGCGCTGCGGAACCTAAGAAAAACAATCGCCAAAATTGTCTAAAAGTTCCAAATTTCAAAATGTTACATTTTTATGCATTTTATTTATTTGCACTTCTGCTAAACCATGAAGTTCACGCTGGTCTGAGCAGCCGAGTCGCCTCCTCGGTACACGCGTTTCTGATCCTTATTACAGCAGCAGCAACGGGGAAATATTTTTAATATCAAATAAATAAAATGCACAAATTAATACTTTTGTTATAAACGAAGGGCCGTCCTTGGTGCGGCTCACGTGGGAAGTGTCTAAGCTATAAAACAAGGTACCGGTACGCCATGAACACGCGGTCTGAGGACACGCGTGTGCAGGGCGCCGCTCGCTAACCTCCTAGGGGGTCATCGGCAAACTCCTTGGGGTTTGTGCCGAGAGCGACCGTTTGCCTCTTTACAGCCATTGGATGTTTCTTCACTAACCTCCTCCATGATGCCTTAAACAGCCAATCACAACGTGCGATGCAACCTGGCTGAAAACTATTTTAGATTAATCAACTTGATGAGTATCGAGTCGGTTGGTGTCCTCGGCGCCGGTTGCCATGCAGACAGACTTGGTTCTCGTGCCTCCTGGCATTGGCTGTGTGCCGTGGCGGTGATGGTATGTCCGAGGGCCCCATGGCACGCTTTCTGGTCCTGTTGGGTTATTTTAGGCTGCGGGGCTATCGGCACAATCAGACTCCCATCACTGAGACGTCGTCCATCTGTCTGCAAACATGGACGCCGCGAGGATTGTTGGTTGCTATGGCTGCTTCTGGCTTATAATGAGCGAACCGGCCAGAGCGTGGCTTCCCGCCTCTAATACTCCATCTTCTTCTCTCTTGCCAGGGCTGGTGGGGCGGTAGCTGCCGGGCAGGATGCCTCCTGGAGTTTACTGCCCAGTGGACTTCTGGGCCAAAGAAGAGAAGCAGAGCATCTCGGTGGATTTCCTGCTTCCGACCGGCATTTATCTCAACTTCTCTGTGCCATGCAGCGCCAGCCTAGGAAACATCAAAAAGGTACAAGAGGCCTCGCTTCACACACACGCATTCACATACTTACACGCATACTCGCGCCATCCTCATTCGCATACTCGCGCCATCCTCATTCGCATACTCGCGCCATCCTCATTCACACACATGAGTTTCCCAATGGATTTACACTGAACCACGTAGATAGTATTACGGCAGAGATTGACCTAGACCATGCGCCGCCCGGGAAAAATTACTTTCTAATCTCCGCCATTGTGTCCCGAGTAAGGATCCCCGCTGTTTTTTTTAAATTGTGTTTTCAGCTGCTATGGCAACGGGCGCAGCAGGAGCCTCTGTTCCACATGCTCAGCCGGCCCTCGTCGTACGTATTCACCTGCATCAACCAGACGGCGGAGCAGCAGGAGCTGGAGGACGAGCAGCGGCGGCTCTGCGACATCCAACCCTTCCTCCCCGTGCTGCGGCTCGTGGCCAGGGAGGGCGACCGAGCCGAAAAGTTACTCAACTCCCAGATCAGCCTCCTCATTGGCAAAGGTGAGACCCCAAAGTCCATAATAATAAAAAATGGTAGGTATGATAATGGTAATATTAATAATTAATAAATATAAATTATATATACAATCGCACATGTAGAATACAAGGGTTTGTGTAAAATGGCCTTTATTTCCCGTTCCTTGCCGCGTGTGACCCGCCGGGAGGTTCTGTGTCTGAGACGAGCGGAGAGGATCCTGTTTCACGGATTCTTCGCGTCGGATCTGATCTCCAGTTACAAATACATTTATTTATAGAGCTCCGTGGTGGCGTCACAACGGCGGAGGGGATAAAAATCAGCAAAAACATTGAAATTGACAATATATGTTGTGTTTAAGACATACTGATACAGGAGGAGGAGGAGGTTCCGGCTCATGGGAGCTTGCAATCTATCTGTTTGCGTGGCTACAATGTTGCACACGCGTCGCACACACCTGTACCTGCCTGAATCTGTTGGCTGCGTCTTCTGACACCCAACCCCCCCGGTCTCCCCGTCCAGGTCTCCACGAATTCGACTCCCTCAATGACCCGGAAATTAACGATTTCCGCTGCAGCATCCGCCAGCTGTGCGAAGAGACGGCGGTTTGCCGGCAGCAAATGGACTGGCAGGACTGGATGGGGAAGAACTTTCCGCCCCAACTTGTGGTGGCTGCTAAGATGTTACCCCGGGGATGGACGTCCAGCAAAACGCTCATGACTAACGTCAAGTTCGAAAGCAGCGAGGTACCGTCTGGGGGGGCTGCTCGGCGCTGGAGATCTGAACACACGCGGGTCTTTAATCCGTTTGTTTTCAGGGACCCCAAAATATGTGCACCTAAAGGGGAGCTAATAAAACTCAACACGTTTTAATGGCTTTGATCCACACATTTTTCCAGCAAATGCATGGATCAAAAGCTTAGTTTTTTGGTTTTTTACATTTTATTTTTTTTTTTCCCCTCCTCGTCTAAAGGCGAGGGTCTAAGCAGCTGGTGGTCCGTCTCCATTGTATTGCGTGAGCCCTTTTCCGGTTCATACCGGGATCGGCCCAGACCAACCAGTATCCTCCCTGTGATACGAGTCAAGCAGACCTCTCTCACTTTTCTTTTTCTCCTCTCCCCCTCCATCGTTCTTCTTTCCCTCCTTGAAGCCTCACTATATTTTTTGTTTCTTTTTCAGCAAAGCTTCACCCTCCAGGTATCGCCGATGGACCCCCCCATATCCCTCATCTCCTTGGCGCTGAAGAAAAAATCCAACGTCTCCGGCCAGCCGTTCCTGGAGCGGCCAGAGGAATACACCCTGCAGGTCAACGGGGTGCTGGAATATGTCTACGGAAACTACCCCCTGTGTCAGTTTACAGTAAGTGACGGATCTGGCAGCACCTCCGTACCCCAAATAACTTGGGGAGCAGTCCTCAACTTCCTGTTCTCAAGACCTGCATGATTATTCCTCCCCACTGGCTTCCCCCTCTCGTCTTCTTGATCTTTCCTCCCAAACCCTCTTCTGAGATCTTTCTATTGTCTTAACTTCCAGTATATCAACGGCTGCCTGCGCCAAAACCGCACTGCCCACCTCACCCTGGTGTCCTTGTCGTCCACGATACCGGACAAGCCCGGGGACTTCATCATCCCCGGCTCCAAACTGCGCCAGAAACCACCGCCGCTGCCAACCAAGAAGGTGAGAGACCCGCAGGGGCCACTCGTCACTCTGAGTGAGGGCGACCGTGCTTCCAAACGAGGAAGGCTCAACCTGTAGACATTCAGATGATCTTTAAAGCAACGTCCACAATCCCCAACCTAGAAAGAATTCATTTTTGGGTTTTTTTTTGTTTGTTTTTTTTGGGGGGGGGGGTTAGTTTTGGTAAAATTACCCTGACTTCCCAGCTGATGTAAAATACGAATGGGTAACGCCTTCTGCTCTTCACTAAAAAACTTTTTTTATTATTATTAACAAAAAAAAATTATATATTTTATAATATTTTTTTTTTTTTTTTTTTTTTCTTCAGCCGCATTACTTCTCGCTCTGGAAAACCGAGCAGCCGTTCTCCATCCACCTCATTCAAGGAAGCAACGTAAATGCAGACGAAGGATTAAAGGTTAGGGGGCGCTCGGTGTTTGGGGTGGGGGGTCTTGCTTATGGCGAGCTGGTCCGGTGTTGAGTATTCACGGTCACGGAATAAAGGGCGACCGGGGGACAGCTTCCGGTTGCCGTTCTCATGGCGTCCGCACACGCGGCCCGTAACAAATCTTTTTGGGGTAAAATGATATGGTCTGTCTCGTGGCCCCTGAGAAGTATCAGTTTTGTCTTTTGAACCGTAAGACGGTGCAGAAGACTTCGTGGCGTAATGGAGCCGCTCTAGACCTCAGAGCTGTCCCTGGTTCCGCGGTGCTAGAACCCGGAATGTTCTCGTCGTGGGTTCTGGTTGCTCCTGACTCCAGTTCTCGTAGCTCCTGGTCCAAAGCGGTCTGTACCACGGCAATGAACTCCTGTGCAAAACCGTGGCCAGCAGTGAGGTGGACGCCACGTCGGACCCGGTGTGGAAACAGACCCTGGTGTTCGACATCTCCGTGTGTGACCTTCCGCGCATGACCCGGCTCAGCCTGGTGCTCTACACCGTGGACAAGTCCAAGAGGGCCAGGTCGACCAAGAAAAAATCCAAAAAGGCCGTGAGTTTCATTTTTCTGTATTCCCGCGGCCCCCCCGCAGACGCGGGTTTATTGATCCCCCTTCGGCAGGTCTTCGCGGTGACCCCGTTTATTTCTTGGGCAGGATTACCCCATTGCCTGGGTGAACACCATGGTTTTTGACTACAAGGACATGCTGAAGTCTGGGGATTATTCTCTCTGTATGTGGTCCTCGTTTCCAGGTAAGGAAAAAGAAAAAAAAAAGTCATGCGGACTTGTTTCACTCACTAGTCAGTCTGGACGGGTGATTAAGACTGAGCCATTCTACTGCTCCCCACAGGCAGTATGATAAGGAGTCGGGGGGGGGGGTTGTCTAGTAGATTGGGGCTCAGAATACAGAGCAGCTGCCTGAAAACATTTTCTGCAACCAAAAATAAAGTTTTAGAAAGCGCGCAATGTTTTGGGAATTTTTTTTGATGTTTGTAGTAAAAGGTTTTTTTTTTTTTTATGTATCTATATTTTCAAACCTGTTTTTCAGGAACAATATGTTGGGTTTTTTTTTATTTTTTTCACTTTTTATTTTTTGTAACAACAAAATGTTACTTGAAGGGGGTTTTCGGGTTTGTTTTTGTTGGTTTTGGGCACGTACCCGGGGCGTTCCCGTCCGCTTATTCACAAGAATCGTTGTTTGTTTTTTTATTTTTTCTGCTTCCTTCCCCCTCGGTATCTGTCAGCCGCTCGCTTCACCACAAAATTCTGTAGAATTACACCCGGTCAGAACGTACGTAGAAAAGCCACACGACAGCCGCGCGGGGCCACAAATAACCTCTATTAACAAGTGCTACTGGAGGAATGGGGCAGTAACTATGGAAACCGTCATTCCCTAATTTCTTTATACAATATGACTGCATAACAGGGCTGGAGTTGCCTTATGACCTCGTGTAACATGTATTTTTAATTTTTTATATATATTTGTGAAATTTTATATCGTGAAGTTCTTGTTGATTAGTCGAGAACGTGGTCCGTTACATCGCGGTTGCGTAATCCAGCGCGGGGTCCTCGCGGCTTTAAATGCTCGCGTTCTTGCCGGAAATATGAAGCCCGTCGGGTCGGCTGAGAGTTGTGGTCCTGCGACGTCTCCCTGTCTGACATCAGAAAATGTATCGCTCCCTGTCCTGTCTTTCAGATGAAAAGGGGGACCTCCTGAACCCGATGGGAACCGTGCAGTGCAACCCGAACACGGAGAGCGCGGCCACCCTGCTGATCTCCTTCCCCGTGTTCGAGCACCAGGTGTATTATCCCTCCATCGATCAGGTAAATCCGCGCCGATGCTGCCGTCGGGTGTCACTGTGTTCAGCGCTGTACATGAAAGGGTCCTCCCTGTGATGTGCGTTTGTTACACGGACCCCAGAAAACCTCCGCTTACCTACATTGTTTCCGGTTACTTTCCTTGGATTGTAACTATGACATCACAGCTCGCTGCCCCGAAGTTTTATCTTATAATCCTTTTATTGTATCCGTTTTGACGTCTGTTTCATCTTCGGCCGGCGGGGCGTAATTTATATTCTGTTTGCCCGCGTTCTAGATCCTCGAGTTGGGAAGATGCAGCGGAGTTTCCAAAACGACCCCCAGTGAGGTAAGGAGCGGCGGGGAGGGGGGGGGGGCTGATTGTTCTCGGTGGGAACTCGTGTTCAGAAGCTCTTTGCTAATATAATAGAAGACGAGAGCGGCCGCTCCGCGCTTTCTCTTTAATGAACGTTCGCCTCTTTGTCTGAATAATTGGGTCCGGGCTCGGAGAAGCCGCGTGACGAGGTGCCGCGTGCGTCACTGATACATAACGAGGAGACCGCCGAGGCTGTTAGGAGATGAAATGCAGCAGGTGCTTCAGTGTTTTTTGTTTTCTTTTCCCGCGAGCAGAAGGAGCAGCTCGAGGAGATCGTGGAGCGCAAGGGACAAACCGAGTTATACGAACACGAGAAGGACCTGGTGTGGAGATTGCGTTACGCGATCCGAGATTCCCACCCCGAGGCGCTCTGCAAAGTGCTCCTCGCCACCAAGTGGAACCGGCACGAAGATGTCGCACAGGTGACAAAGTAACCAGTAATCTATCCCTCCCCGGCACCTTATACCGTGATGTTGGAAAAACCTGGTTTTCTCATTTTTGTTCCAATAAACTCCCTTTATCTGCAGACCTGGAGCCGCCGGTGCTGTCAGTCATGTGATATTTTGGGTGACTTTCCCGGCTCAAACACCACACTGAGCTGATGCTTTATGGCGATGCTGATGAAGTCCCTTCCTCTATAGATTTCCATTAGTCAGAGAGTCTGGCTGGGTGGCTAAGACTGAGCCATTCTATTGTCCCCCACAGAAAGTATAAGGAGTCGGGGGGGTTTAGATCGGGGATCAGATAAGCCGAGGGAGAATCATACAAATGGCTGATATGCAGCTGCCTGAAAACATACCGTATTGGCTCGAATATAGGCCGCACTTTCCCCCCCCCCACTTTAAGTCTTTAAAGTGGGGGTGCGGCCTATATTCGGGGTCTAGCGCCCGACGCCCGGGACTGCATGTCTAGCGCCCGACGCCCGGGACTGCATGCCGGGCAGGCAGCGGGGTTAGGATACAGATCCCCCGCAGCGGTGCAGGGGACCTGTATCCTACTCCCCGATACGCTCAGACAGCCTCCCCTGCCAGCACTTCCCACGGGGGGGGGGGGGTGCCGGCATGGGAGGTTGTCTAAGCGTACCGTCCGCACGATGCGTTTTACCTCTGCCAAACCCCCCCCCCCCGTACATACCGGAGCAGACTCCCGGGTGTCTTGCGGGGGACATCTACGCAATACGCGTATACAACTTCCAGTGCTGGCACATCCAGTGCCGGCACCGGAAGTTGTATTGCGTAGATGTCCCCCGCCGGCCCCGCAAGACACCCGGGAGTCTGCTCCGGTAAGTCGGGGTGGGGGGGGCAGAGGAGGATAGTGGTAGCATATCTCGGGGAGGAGGACAGTGGCAGCATATCCTGGGGGAAGGGGGGTTGGGGACAGAGTGGCAGCATGTTTTTTTGGTGCTTTTTTTTTTTTAAAGAAAAAACTTTTTCTCTAAAAAAGCACCAAACTTTTAGGGTGCGGCCTATATACGGGGGCGGCCTATATCTGAGCCAATACGGTATTATCCAAAATAAATGGTTAAAAAAAAAAAACATGTTTTTGAGAATGTATTAAAATAATTACACATAATAAATTAAATATTTTTTTCTTGGTTTGAGGTAGTAGTCCTTGCCTTGTGTCTCCAACAGATGGTGTACTTGTTGCAGTCCTGGCCGGAGCTCCCCGTCCTCGCGTGCCTGGAGTTGTTGGACTTTAATTTCCCCGACCGCTACGTGGAGTCGTTCACCATCAGCTGCCTGAGGAAGCTGACGTGAGTGCTGCTGCCGGGGACGGGCGGCTCGATCCGGCCGGCGGTGGGGTTTTTTTTAATGTTTTTTAGCTGTGTTTTTGTTCCGTAGGAACGACGAGCTCTGTCAGTATCTCCTGCAGCTGGTGCAGGTCCTGAAGTACGAGTCTTATCTCGACTGTGAACTAACGAGGTTTCTCCTGGAGAGAGCGCTGATCCACCGCAAGATCGGCCACTTCCTGTTCTGGCATCTTCGGTGAGCGGCAACCAGTTACCGAACGCTGGTCAAAAACCAGGTTTTTGGTAAAATTCTTTCTAATATCGCCGTTCCTGTCTCTACGGCAGAGGCGGCTCCTTGTAAGGGAACGCGCTTCGTGTTACTTCATTTTGGTCCATTTATTGTTGTATATCCCAAAAATACATCCTGTGCATCATAAACCATTACTATAATCAGACTATGAAAAGTAGTGTTTGTTTGTTTATGAATCTTTCAGATTATTGAAGTTTTTTTTCTCTTCCCCTATCCTCACCTTTTCAGCTCGGAGATGCACGTTCCTGCCGTGGCCGTCCGGTTTGGCCTCATTCTCGAAGCTTATTGCCGGGGAAGCAACTACCACATGAAGGTGCTCATGAAACAGGTAGGGCGCTTTCTCAGATCGCATCCTGAAGGGGCCACAATTTGTCTCTTCCAACAATTTGCTATGTATGTAACCTGCCGGCAGATCGGCCCCATCCGGCCCCTGTCTAGTCGCCCGTTTCTCCTGTTGTAAAGACTCAAACCTTAATCAGTCGTTGGTCTCGTCTTAGATTCAGGAGCCGTATGCCTGTCCCATGTATGTTTAATACCCTCACTGTATTTTTTACCGGTTCAGGAGTTGATGGGTAGAAGACTGCCCCCTACTGGCCTAATTTTATCCCAAATATTTCCCAGTCTTCACTTCTCGATAAGCGGCTTATTTAAATATCTTTATAATGCGTTGTAAAGAGGCGTTGGGCTTCGGATGTATTTTGAGGCACGTGGGACGACCTCCCGCCTGGCATCTGATCGTCTTCTCCATGTTTCAGGGGGAAGCGCTGACTAAACTGCGGGGTCTGAATGAGTTTGTGAGATCCAGCGTGCAGAAGACCGGCAAACCGCTGGCCAAGGAGGCCATGCACATGTGCCTGAAACAGGAGAACTACCGCGATGCCCTCTCACACATCTACTCCCCGCTGGATCCCAACCTCATACTTACCGACGTATGGTGAGCGCCGTCCCGTTCGATGCGTCCCTCTGGGTTGGACGGGATTCACCATTAAGCCTGACGTTCATGCATGCGCTCCTTACTCGCCCTGCTCCCAAGCTAACAGGTGTTTGGAGGCAAAAAGAATCCCCCGATGTGTCTCGTACTGGAATAAATGCCACCTGATTGCGCAAACACCTGCAGGAGCGATGTTCTGCTGGGGGGGGGGGAATGGTTACATGGCTCCAAGGTCCATATCGGGCTTCTTATAATACTGACTGTTTGTTTCATATTAAAACGAACTCTAGTAGCGTTGTTCTGTATTCAAAGTGCCAGGACATCCCTAATTGCTGATTAGGGGGTTGTACTCGCTGGATGTCCCCCCCGATGGGGTCGCTTCTCATGATTTAATTGCGATGGCTGAACGCTGTGACCTCGGACCATGCGCCCCCCTGCCGTTTTCTGACATTTTATTTGGCAGCCTAGCGCCAGGGGGTCCTCGCTCCTCCTTACCTCGTTGTAACCGTCTCTTCCGCAGCGTGGATCTTTGCACCTTCAAGGATTCCAAGATGAAGCCCCTTTGGATCGTTTACAACAATGAGATGTCCGGCGGGAGCCGCATCGGGATCATGTTTAAGAATGGAGATGGTAAGATTAACCCCGCGGGGTCCTGGGACTTGTCTCCTGATGAGGCCGTCTGTCTTACTCTGTGTTCTCTGGCGCAGATCTGCGGCAGGACATGCTGACCTTACAGATGATTCGGCTGATGGACTTCTTATGGAAGAGGGAAGGTTTGGATCTCCGGTGAGGGAACCTTCAGTACTTGATTATATAATTGAACTTTTGGTAGAAGCCACGTAGAGGGCCGGTGGGTTTATGGAACCCAGCGAAATATTTTTAAAGGGTCTTTTTGTGAAACCATGCTTTTAAGGAAGTGAGCAGCGCTTCAACTGCTGCTCCTTTTCTTACTATCCCTTACAGACTGTGGCGGCAAAGATGGGGGATTTATTTATATATTAAGCCCCCATGTCTCTCACGTGTTTTGGTTTTTAGGGTGACTCCTTACGGGTGCCTTTCAACGGGGGACAAAACCGGCCTTATTGAGGTTGTCATGCGTTCCGACACAATCGCCAACATCCAGCGCAACAACAGCAACATGGCGGCAACGGCGGCGTTTAACAAGGACGCCCTCCTGAACTGGCTGAAGAGCAAGAATCCGGGGTAAGCGAGCAGGTCGCGGAGGTGGTGGTGGGGGGGTTGATGCCGACTTTGCTTCGTCCACGTGCTGGATAATCGGTAATTTAAGGTCACCGGAAAGGCTTTTTCTGACCTTTTTTAAGACTCTTGTTGGCTTTAATGAACGCGCCGGGTGGTGACTGCCTGGCCCGGCTATCAAATATTCATCGTCTGCTCTTCTCCGGCAGGGACGTCTTGGAACACGCGATCGAGGAGTTCACGCTCTCCTGCGCTGGATATTGCGTCGCTACGTATGTTCTCGGTATCGGGGACAGACACAGCGACAACATCATGATCCACGAAACCGGCCGGGTGAGTGAGCGGTCGCCAACATCTTCGTGTCGCAGAGCGCGTGTCTTGCCGAATGGACCCGGCTTTTTAGTCTCTTATACACACTGCTCGCCAGAGTCCAACGCAAGCAATGTATAGGACAGTAACTTGGTGGCCATATATGAAGTGTATATATGTGTGTGTGTGTGTGTATAAAATATATATAATATGACTGCAGACTCCCAATACACCCATCTCGGTGTTCCAATGCCTTGTTGGACTGCGTTTATGGCTTACAGATGTGCATTGTGGGTGCGTAAAGAACGTATATGTATCGTGACAGAATGTATGAACATATATATATTGTGACATACACCGAACGTTAGACTGAAGTTAAAAGCTCTGGTCTGAATTCTTATTTTTCTCCATTTTTTTTTTATTTTTTTATTTATTTTTCTAGCTCTTTCACATAGATTTTGGGCACTTCTTGGGTAATTTTAAGACCAAATTTGGCATCAAGCGAGAGCGCGTCCCCTTCATATTAACGCACGACTTTGTGCACGTCATCCAGCAGGGGAGGACAAGCAACAGCGAAAAGTTCGAGAGGTGAGATGCGGTTATCCGACGATTAGAATCCAGTACTAATCCCGACAGCTGAACGTTTATGTATAGATTGTAAGTTGTCGGGGTGCGAGTCGCCTGTACGTTTCATGAAGCTTACGTGGAAGTCTCTCGTTAAAGTGGGACGGTCACGGTTCTGTCGGACGCACGAACCACTTCAATGGTCGTCCGTCTCATTTGTAGCTGATCGCTGTGATGCGAAAAAGTCCAATTTTTAGTATTAATCAGCAGACCATAAAGTGTTAGGATTATACCCAAAAGTTAGAAAGGTAAGGAAGCTCCTGGTTGGCAGTCGGTGCACGTCGGGTAACATTGCAGACTTTTAAGCAGAAGGAACAGCTGAGCTTTAACTTTTTTTTTTTTATTATTATAATAAATATTAAAATACTTTGTATTCCCCCTTTAGGTTCCGTGTCTGCTGTGAAAGCGCTTACATGATCCTGAGACGTCACGGCGCCCTCTTCCTCAATTTGTTTGCACTTATGAAAGCCGCGGGTTTACCGGAGCTCAGCTGTTCAAAAGACATCCAGTATCTCAAGGTAGGATGGATTCAAGTGTTTTTAAGGACAAAAAAACATATAATTCTTACAAATTCAAGGTCTGTAAAGAGTTGAACTTCCTAACGGACGGGGCGGATAAAATGCTGCAGCTCCGCTTTTTAAATCGGGCAGTGTGGAAGGCGCGTTTACTCAAAGAACCGTAAATAATAAAATAATAATAATAAACGTGTTTTTATTCTCGGTTCTTCCCATCAGGACTCCTTGGCGCTCGGTAAGAGTGAAGAAGACGCCTTAAAACATTTCCAGATGAAATTCAACGAAGCTCTGAGGGAGAGCTGGAAGACCAAAGTGAACTGGTTCGCCCACAATGTGTCCAAAGACAACCGCCAGTGACGGATTCATCGGTGGGATTCCAGAGCCTGCGCTGTAGAGAGAAATGGAAACGCCTCTTTTTAAGGAGTCTGCTGAGAACTGATGGTCCGGGCATCGCACAGGTACTTCACCACCCGGCCCCGACACTCTCAGTCACCATCGACTCGCTGTGAGGGTCTTGCTCCTTTTTGTAACGAGCCGGCAACAAACCCCTAACTTAAGGACCTAAATATTGAATGTCTTCTCACGCTGTAAATCTGCGGACTGGTGAAGGACTCGGAGTCCGTGTTTTTGGGGCGCTTTGACCAGGAGTTAGTACTGTAGCTTTATGCGATTTGGATGCCAGGTCAGGCTGGGGGTCCGCGAGGGTTCTCGACCAGTCTGTGAGGATTGAGTGCTGGGGGGCAAAGGGACAATGAGATCCATGTTTTGATGGGCACATTGCCACCAACTATGGCGGCCTTAACCATTACATTCATACCTAATATTATTATGAGTTTGCCGTTCTATCTCGGGGAATCCTGAACTTATTCTAAGAGCGACGGACGCTGTCTGCAAACTGCAGTCACAGGCTGAGTGTTAGCTCTTAAACCTAGCACTCAAAGGGTTGTTTGCACAGAATGAGTACGGTAATTAATAATAAAAGCACTCGTACAACAGAGATTTATCTGAGACCTACGGATCGGGCTGTATCTGAATCCGGGCTGGAATCTGTGAAATTCTGGCATTTTTCGGGGTATTTAATTTCAATTTGATGCCTGGAGGGGCCGAGAGGTTCTTCTATCACTTGGGTACTGAAAGAAGCGAATGGTTGCACTGATCTAGATAACAAGTCGTCCTCTGCCGGCTTTTCAATGGATCTGAACGCCTTTTACGAGGCAGCGGCGCAATAAACAAATGCTGTGTAATTATGTTAATAAATCTGTACATTTTGCATGTTTTGTGTAAAAATGTTTTGTGAGTTACAATAGATTGTTTTGGATGCAGTTCCCGAAGACTTGAGATAGGAAGTTGATCAAACTTACAAAATGCACGTTCCTTACCCATGGACCTTTTTATCGCGTTAACGCTGGCTCCTGAAGTCCGAATACACCGCGCATGCACAACTTTCTTATGAACACCTATTTCCGCGAAGGAAAGGGCTAGAAGCAGGGGAGATGTCCCGAGCAATTAAGTGAGTAGAGCCCAGAAGACACTTTTTAGGGGATCTTACCACAAATTCTGTGCCCTGGGGCCGGGCCGCTCCTCATCGTGTATTATTTCTCGTAGAAGTGAGCAAATCCTCAACCCTCGCAGGTTTTCTGTGAGCCTAAAAGATCAGAAGGCTGGTGATTTTATTATTTCTGTCTGGCTTCTCCTGTGCTAGGGGTCGGCTTCCCCTTCAAAGCCCATTCATTGATTTATTTATGCATTATACAGGGCCATGCCACCTCGTAGAGCAGGATACCTTCACCGGGGTTGGTCTTTCATAATGAGTTTATTTAAGCTGAAAACCCCTGGTTTAGTGAATACACCCCACTGGATTTCATCGCTTTACAGAAGAGAAATCCTTCGCGGGGTGGGTGGATAGAAAACTAACTGACGAGACGGCGCGGACCCCGTTTCCCGACATATAAAACAAAAACGAAGGAAAAGATCCGTATCTCGTATTTAGAACCAGAAATTTATTGTAGCTTATAGACTGTTCAAACTGACCTATCACCAATATACAAATCTGAAAAGTTATAATCGTCGCGGCTACGTACAGCATCGGGAAGGTTCGGACGCGTTAGCGGGTGCGTTTCATGTCGCTTTGGGTTTTTTTTTTTAGTCTAAATACAGCAGCTACGGTGATATTAAAAGGGCGGACAGATCTACACAATAACATGAACACAGGACGAGCGGCAGACAGAAGGTAAAAGGCCCCGGAATACGCGAGTGCGAGCGGCTATACTCAGAACGTTATCACATCGTTAAAACCAACCCCCCCCCCATATCTTACGTAGAAATCTAAGAATTTACATTTATGATAAAAAATAAAACCTAAGCCTTTTAAGCCTGCAGCTTTCTCCATAATGCCCCCCCCTCCTGTCTTAGGAACCTTCAAGGGCCACATCCTGCACTCAAAGGGTTAAAGTGCCCTTTTTCTGACCCACTCTCCATAATTACCCCTTTATCACCTTTCTAATCGATCAGCTCCATTCCTTAACCATCTGTCCCCTTCATCCCATTCTCTGTCTTTTACTAAATTACAAATCCATTGAAATCTAATTAACCAGAAAGTTAACATCCATGAAGTGCCCACTTACAGAAACTACCCCGCTGTACCACCGCCCCCTGTCATACTACTACCCCATCATACCACCAATCGCCCCCATCGTACCACCAACAACCCATCATACTACTGCCCCGTCATACCACCAACAACCTGTCATGCCACCCCCTCTTACATGACCATCTGGATGGGGGGGGTTAAGGACACAAAAAAAAGTAAAGATTCTTAAAAGCCATCATTTATATACATGGAGCCAAGCTCAGCGAGTACAACAGCAGGCGAGTCGACAAACACATCTAAAATAAAAACCGCCTCCACCGGGAGGAGGAGAAAGGCCAGAAGTACCTACATGTATCATTCCTGCTTGGCAGAGATTTAATGGTAGAATGGATCGATACATGTGCTGGCGCTTGCAGGGGTCGCTCCAGCCCCCCCTCTAAGGCCAGAGTATTTATCGTAACATATAGACAGAGCTCTGCTTTAAGCAAGACAAGCTACTGTATGCTTTAACTACAACTCCCATGATCCTCAGAAGCCTTATACTCCATGCCGATAAACCACAACTCCCATGATCCCTCACTCACGCTTCATCTGACTTCATAAGTCAACCCCACTTGGTACTTCAACGGTAACCGAAGCCCAAGAAGTTCGGCTACGCGGTCCCCGGGGTTTCACAAACAAAAACTAACGAGCAGGTAATGAACATGCGGCGGTAATGCATTAACTCTTTGAGTGCAAGAGGGTTAAGCAATGCAATGCTTCCTTGTGGCACACAAAGGGTTACACTCATTTTTGCCCCCACAATGCTTTGCGCGTGGATCGCTTTGCGCAGCCGCAGACCTCGGCCAGCCATGGGGGGAAATTTAAAAGTCACCTCACTGAGGCTCCACAGACGACCAGCCCAAGGGCCACCCAAATGCCAACCTGCGTTCCGTCAACCTGAACTCCACTTACACCACCAAGATGGACATAATTACATCGATCCTAACGTATTTACAAAAAATATTAAAAAGTTAGTTTCCCGGCTGCATTTCCCATCCCCCGTCCCCATCGAGAAGCCACTCATTGCAGAATCGGTTATATTATTCAGAAAGCCGTCTTCCCCGCCAGGAACACCCCGTCCCTCCGCCAGAGAAAAGGGCGCTCGACTGGTTTTTGCCAATAATTTTTCAACATGCACTAATTCAGAAAAAATCAACTAAAAACAATAAAATCACTGGTCCTTTCGGAGTCCGTGTGCCGCCCCCCCACCACCAACTGAAATGTTTGCATCGTCCGGAAGCGAAATAAGGAATGAAGTAAGAGGTCCAGAGGTGGCCGCGTCCCGACCGTCGGGGGTGTCGGAGGGAGCGCCGGCAGAAAGTGCAGAATGGAACAAGCTTCGTGTTACACGTCCCCGGTCACCAGGGGGCAGAGAGGAGGCACGCACATATCCGTGTGTCTGGAATGGTATTGTTCATGGTGGGCTTGTGGGGGGGGGTTGAGTGTGACTTGGGGTGATGGGTGGTGTTGGCAATCAGTAGGTGAGAGTGGAGTCGTCCCACTCGAGCTGCTGCTGCCGGTTGACGTTCTGCTGGTCCTCCTCGGGCTCTCCATCCTCTTCCTCGCTGCTTTCTGAATCGGCGCTGGTGATGTCATCTTCCTCGCCATCCTCGCTCTCCTCCTCATCGTCATCCTCCTCTTCCTCCTCCTCGCTGCTGTGCTGGTCTTCATAGGTCTGCGAATACATGAATGGAAATATAGCATTAAATAATGGAGGAATAATCTTTCATTACTATCTTGTTTTTAGAATTATCCGTGGAGCTCGTGCCCTGGAATTTCTGATAAAGAGTCTCCGGGGGGCCGAATCCACTAATTACATTCATCACATTAAAACGCGGCACTTCTATCTCTCCCTCACAAAAAGCGTACATCAACACAACAGACGAGCGTTGGGCAGAGGAGAACAAAAACAAACAAAAATAACGCGAGCCAAATAAGTTATTTCTCATCATATTGCAGAAGCTTCTAAACCCATAAAAATATCCCGGCCACGCGTCTGATGATATGATTTTTATCACCGGATAAATCTTACCTCCATGGGGTTGACGGTGATGGTCAGAGCGGAGTCGTCCCAGTCCATCTCGTTCTCCTTGCCTCCTTCCTGGTCCCTCACTGTCCGCTGGTGCGCGGCGCGGATTCGGAAAACTCCCAGGATGATCATGAAGACCAAGAAGCTGACGCACACCACGATAACAATGGTGGCCGCGCTGGGGACAACTGCGGAGGAAGACACTGGGTTAGACTACGACGGTGACAGACGAGTGCCGGCGCCGCCAACAATATATGGAGCTGGCTCGTGAAATGACCTCCGGACTAAAGCCAGACCCATCAAACCTACCCACCCACGCCAAGGGACTAAAGCCAGACTCATCAACCCTACCCCCCACGCCAAGTAACAGAGCAGGTAATTAACACCTCCTGGATCTCCATATCCACCTCTTTACCTGAGCAGAGTCCTAGCATTTTTTTTTTTAATGGTTACTTGGAATTCTATAATCAGCATCCATAATAAATGATACTGTCGGGCCAATTCCGATTGTTCCTAGAAGTAACTCATCGTTCACACAGAAGGGGGCGCTGCTGAGTTTGTCTTTGTGATAAAGAAGCATTAAATAGCGAGCATGGATTGTAAAATACTGAAGCATTGCCTCGATCGTACCGGCAGCCCGAGCTCCGTGGAGCGGGCCAGCGGGAGGCCGGGAGCATCCACCGACGTACCTGATGTCGCGTGAGGACTCGGTAGGTTGTGCCCAGAGAGGTCAGAGAAAGATCGGTGGACCGGATGGACAAACTGAGGCTGGGCTACGATGTGGTTGGGTGCCTCTGCCGGGCTGGCCGTATGGATGACATTCACCTGACGGGCAAAGAAATGCAGGATATAAAAAGTCTGAACGAATGATTCACCCCATATTATCGTAATAAAGGGACTGATGAAGAACGAGAATACGGTCATGGTTATCGGTCAAAGTTAGTATCTTGCACCCTGGGTTCTATGAATTTGGAACATAAAAATAACGATTGATAAGGATCGTCATGTCACTGGGGCTTATTCACTAAGCAGTGAACGTAGAGTTGAAATGCATTATCTGTGTAATATGCAGGAACGGTGACCGGTTTCACCATCTGCTTCGGAAACATTCAATTTTAAAAACCATCATTTTACATTCCCCAAAACACACAATCTGACTTCACAAAACATCCCCCCATTTCTCACCTCCACCTGGAACTCGTTGCTGTTGTAGCGCCCGTTCAGCTCGGAGCACGCCAGCTTGAACTTCCGGTCGAAGAGGGAGGCTGTGTTCCAGTTTCTGTAGCGGATCAGATGCAGAACCTCCTCGTAGTTCACCATTGTGTCAACACCTAGAAAAGAAAAAGGATCCCTTTATTTAAGGACGCGATTACTTGATCCAGTGAGAAATCAGAGGCCATTTTGGAGTCTAAGGTGGACTTTTTCCACTTTTTGCCTTCTTCTGGATCAACAGCGGGGTTGCACTTGATGGACGAGAGTCTTTTTTTCAGACTAAAATTACTTTGTTAGTATTTCACATTCCCAGCAGCCAGGAACATGCGATACTGCATCACGGATCATCAAATAAAACCAACGCTGCTGGACCAAGTTACCGATCAGATCACACTGATGTAAAGCAAGACGTGTTAAGCTATGCATGTAGACAATCAAACTTGCTTCAAGGTGACGCAGAGATGTGAGACAGACTGAGGGCTGAGCGTTTGCGGAGGTCCCTGAAGCGTTCACTCACCCGTGATGACCATGCCGAGGTTGGAGCTGCTCGTCTCCAAGCCCTTCTGCTGCAGGTGGGTCAAATCTACTTGCAGACTCTCCTGATCCGGGTTCAGCTCTTCTCCCACCACGCTGACCTCGCAAGTGTCCAAGTTATGCATGATTTCCTCAGAAACCAGGGATTCCTGAACTAAATGATAATAGAAAAATAAGCACATTATATATATATATATATAAAAATGTGCATAAAAGGAACCCCTAAAGGACATCCCATGTCTGCTTTGGTACCACAGGCTGGTTCTTAGCTCATTAAATATGTTTTTGGGGTACACTATGACCTCAATTCCACTTTTTACATACTTTCCTTAATCCTTGGAGTAGGGTCAGTCGGCATAAGGCATGGCACCCGGCCAACGGCGAGTTACCACCGCATTGCTGCTGGCGACAAAAAAACCCCCAAAACACTTCATCCGTGAGCCCAAACCCACCAGTGGGATCTTCGTCTTCATCTTCCTCCGGCTCCACTTCCCTCGTGATCGTGCTGATGATACGGAGTTCGGGGAACAGGGCGACCCCCTCGCTGCTCTCAAACTCCGAAGCGGATCGGGCGAAGTGATCGATGCCGCTGACGCTGATCTTGGGCTCTTCGGGCTGAAGCACCATGACGTACCCATCAACATCCGGGATTGTGAGGCACGTCTCTTCGTTGAAGCATCTATTGGGTAGAAAAACAAGCGGTTTGATAAACTAAATTCAAGGTATTTCTTCCAACGATAAAAAGATCTCTTAAGAATAAGACAGAGAAATCTACGTGTCACTAGAAATAATGATTTCTACATTCGCTTTTTGTCATATATCGTAATTTCTCATGGTAAGATGTGATCTCCTTATCAGCGTCATATCTTCATTAGCTCAGAGGACTCAAGGGCGCTCGGATCGCTTTGCTGTCGAATATAAATCCTCATCATCTCCCAAATCCCTGCAGCGGGAGGGTTATTATTAGGTAATAATCGTACTCTCGTCGGTCTCTGCGGAACGCGGGACGCCATTATATCTCCATGAATGGAACAACAGATTACACGAGATCCCGCCACCTGCGGCTCTGGGATTTAACCAGCCTCGTTAGATTCTGACGGAAAAAAACCCACACATTCCCAACATGAAAGCAGCGCATGGAAGCTTCCACCTGTTCTACACTCCCATCACTCTCAGTTATTCCAAATTAATCAGATTCTGATGAACTCTAAATCAAGAATCTTTGAGGATCATTAGTAGCTTTTACTCTGTTTTTACGGCGCGTCGCCCACCGAAAAGGTCTCTGGGACCCCGGCCCCTGCCGGACAGATCCCCCCCCCCATGGTGGTACGTACTTCACAGAGGTGGTGATCTTAAGACGCCGGATCCCAGGAGTCGGGAACTGGCGGGAGTTCAGGTAGGAGATGTGCTGCATCGCCTGGTCGAAGCGGTCGATGTCGTCTCCTTCCAGGGTCAGCGTGGACTGGTTGGGGCTCAGGTTGATCTGAACATCCAGAGACAGCAAAGGACAGAATAATAAATTATTCACAAATATCTGACGTCCCACAGCATTTCAACGTTCATAAAGTCCACAATCATGTTTGAAAAATGATCTATTACTATAGCAACCAACAGAACGATCCCGCTGATCCACTCTGTCGGTTTACACGCACAAGATACCTTTAAGACAAGACCCCCTCTGCCCCTCTCTCTCTCTTTAATACCCCTGCATGCAAAACCTCTGGCTCCTATTGGTTAGATTTTTATTTAATGAAAACCAGCAATACCAAAAATGCTAATTTCATTCATCAGTGATTCATGGGGGCAAATAATGGATTTCTTTTTTTTTTTTTTTTTTTTTTTTTTTTTTTAAGCCCAGCAAACGCCAGGCATCAAAAAATTGATTAAGACTCATGGTCGTTCCTCCCCACGGAAATCTTTAGTAAAAGGCGAAAGATTTATTCGGTCTGAAGAGAAACCAGAGTATAAATAATGGATTTCATTCCCTGTGGAAACGCAGCCCCGGGGTCTCCCTAACCGTCCCGGAGCATCCCACGGAGAAACACGTTTAGCGGCATCGCTTTTATGTTTAGATAACCTGCTCTCTTTGACCCCGCATCCCGGAGGTCCCTTTACATGCATCTGGAAGTCCAGGGACTCTGACTTTCCAACCCAACGAAAACAGCGTTAACAAGAAATACACTTCTGCAGGAAATAACACTAGGAAATTGGGTTAATGCCGGAAAACGATATCCTCATGAGGCCGCGGACCATTATCTAATCATTAAAAGACAGAAAAGGACGGCGGCCAGCAAAACATGAGTGAAAAGTAAAGTTTGTGGGAAAATTATCTACTGAGTAGAGGTACACATTATATACATATACATATATATACATATATATATATATACACAAATATTTATAGAACCTGAAAGATGTCTCTCAGAGAGCAGCCTGAGCAAACGGCATTGTTTTCCATGATTTACCTTCATGCCTTTCCCGATGTTATCTGCCGGCTGGAACTCCAGCCCTTCCTTGCAGGTATACAAGCAATCGATCACCTTCTTGCTTTCCAATCTGCCGGAACGGATCATTAACCCTGCCAGATTTCCCCGGAAGAATTGGGCCATGTGGAGCTCGCCGCCTGCAGGACGAAACAAGCGAAGTTGAGCCGGGTCTGGGCACTGGCGTGCGCCGGCGGCACGGAGCCCAAGGAGTCGCCGCTCGGCAGATGGTTCGAGTCGCGCATGCAGGTAGGTTAGTAACGTTCAGTGCTTGCGAGGCTCTGGTACGGGCCCAGAGCGATGAGGGAGTCATTCACATGCAGATGGTCCCTGGCGGTGCGAGGTGGAATGGCAGACATTTTTTGGGAAGAGATGGTGAGTTATACAAAATGTACCTTAAAACCAATAAAGTAGCCAATTATTACAATAATGTACAAACATTCTGCGGTTTTCAGACCAATTTCTCCAAATGGAACCCACAGGCCATGAAGAATCTCCAACATAAGAGAAGTCCTGCTTATCACTAGCGTTAATTGTAAGATATAAACGTCGGGCAACATGGCTTTCGATATGTATTTTTCAGCGGTCTGGGTGCTGCTTATAAAGGCTACCGGCCAGTATGGCTACTCAGGTGGCTCTATGCGACAGTAAAATACACCAGCTGACGGGACCGACGTCTGCTGAAGTTATGTCTGTCATGTACCGTTTCCCATCAAACTTAATGTCTATCTTGGAGACACCAGCATTATGTTTAAGAAGCGTAAAGCTTTGGGTTAGCATTCCCCGGCGAATAATAAGATGGAAAAAAACATGGAAATTAAGAAAAAAGAATTAAAGAGAACAGAACGGCAGCCGTCCCAAAATATGAAAATGAGAAGAAAAAAATGCAGAGAAAGTGAGGTTTGTGTATCATGCGGAGGCGGATGGGGTGGAATGTCTAAACGGTTTGGTGGAAGTGGGGGATGGGAAGGGTACGAAACTGCGGCCACCTGCATCGCTCTCCGCCGCTGGGTCAGTGACATTTCCACCTCCCGAATACTCTGCAGAAAAGCAAAAGGGGGACAGACACGGGAAGTGACCGCAGGGTTACAGACATCGTTACACCGGCACAACACGATCAACAAACGCATCGCCTACAGCACAAAACGCTGGCTCGGGCCGCTCTTCTCTTTGTGTATTTTCACCCCGAGTTCTGTTTTTCCAGGTGTGATTTTCGTACAGAAGTTGTCACGGTTTCCAGAGCACGCGGAGAGATTTGCTCAACGATCCCTCGAGAAAGCGTCCTAACTGAGCTCAAATTAAAAAATCTATCCCAAAAACTGGAACACAACCGTCATTTTACAATCATAGCAGTTCCACCGCTATCAGAAAATACCAGAAAACCCCCCAAAAGTTATCGCCGGCAGAGAACGCCGTTCTTACTTTGGATTAGTACAGGGATTCCCAACATGCTACAACACATGATTAAAGGCATGACACAGGATGCGGCTCCTCGTGGGCCGGAGCTGCTGAACGCTTACC
The DNA here is from genome assembly GCF_027358695.1 of Spea bombifrons. Lineage (NCBI taxonomy): Eukaryota > Metazoa > Chordata > Amphibia > Anura > Pelobatidae > Spea > Spea bombifrons. The sequence continues at coordinate 4,015,716 of NC_071098.1, forward strand.
TTGCCAGCAAGCACCCACCACCAGCTGGGTATCGATCTGGGCCGGGTGCAGAGGGTAATCTTCCGTCACAGTGAAAGGATCATAGGTGACCCCATCCACGTACAGCGTGACGGTAGGGAATTCCACGGTGAGGACGTAGTGATGCCATTCCTTATCGCACGCCTGAAAGAGACAAGCCACGAGGTTAACCCCCTATTTCTGCCACGTGCCTTCCCATGGCACATGCGCGCGAGACCTTCGGGGTGGGGAGGGTTAATGGCGATCCCCGAGCACGGCGAGGCAGCCCCCTAAACCAGGAACCAGAATAACCAATAAAAGGCTTTTTTAGAGTACACGTTTCTTTGCTGTGTTTACCTGGTCCAGTTTCCAGTGGAATTCCGCCGGCTTGTAAGTCTTCTCCTCCGAGGGCTCTTGGCGGAACAGAAAGCCCAGTTTGCAGTTGTTTATGTACAGCGAGTAATGGTGACGGTTCATTTCTGCAAAGAAGGCAAGAAACAAAGTGTTTAGAACACAACTAACTGACAAAGGTCTTTAAGGAAAGGATTAAAACAAGATTTCCGCAAACCCCGAGGACCCGGGTGATGCAGACCCACGACGGGGACCTCCAAGTAACCACAGAAATATAGAATCAGAAGACAAATGAGACTCCGCTGCAGAGGCAGCCTGTGGTTTCTATGAGATAATCCAAAGAGATGTACTACTGCCCAAAAGATTAGAACTCGCAGAGATGAGTCTTTTAATCCCGCTGGCTGCGAGGCTTCAGGAACACCGGGAGGAGCAGAAGGTCGCGTGAAGATCAAAATTGTCCATTATGGAATCACGAAGAAGGAAGACGTGCAATTAAAGCTCTTTGGGTGGTTTATGCGTCATCTGGAAAAATCTATACCTCGGAACGGTCAGGGCTTTTGTACGTTTGCCAGCAAAAAACGATACACAGCACAATCAATAAGTGTAACGCCATCGCTACGAGGGACCCCGACTCGATGAACACCTCCAAAAACATTCACAGAATACGAGGAAAACTGTTAAAACAAAAGATCTGCTTCTGCAAAAACAACGTGTAAGCTTTACTCACCCGTCTTGTCAGAATTACACAAAATGGTTTCTTTTTCTCGGCCGCCCGGCCCGTGTCTCATCCACACCGATATGACGAACGGTTCTTTCAGGTCCACGGTCACCACGCCGTCGGGGATCTTCACGGCCTGCGTCCCGTTGAATTCAAATACCTGGTCGCTGTCATGGCCGTTATCTGTGGGAAGTCCCACAGTCCAGTTGGTGGCGCTACTGGGTGGAGGCAGCAGCTCTGCAGTGTTGGAAGACGCGCCTGGGTTAAGAAAGAAAAGTTTCATATTAAAATGGAAACCATGACTTAGACTTTGAACTCATATTAATGCCAATAAAGTGTGGGGGGGAAAAAAGTAGAATTACCGCATAATCGGTGAATTGATTTCTCTGAGTAGGTGTCTCGGTCGCAGCCTTTGCCGATGTGGCTGGTTTCCAGCTGCACGTTGGCTTGGATGGACGTAATTGGTTCATCGCAAGTCTCCAAGTGTATTCCCGGAAACAAAGCCAAAGAACCGGTACCGGGCTCATACTCTATTCTTTTACTCCAGCCTGTGCGGGGGAAAAACATATAAAGATGAGTGAGAGAGATGCCGGGAGACCAGAACAATCAACCGTGAGAGCCACGGGACCCGGGAGACCGGAACCACCAACGGCGAGAGCCACGGGAGACCAGAACCACAAGACCAGAACCACCAACGGCGAGAGCCACGGGACCCGGGAGACCGGAACCACCAACGGCGAGAGCCGCGGGACCCGGGAGACCAGAACCCCCAACGCGAGCGCCACGAGACCAGAACAACCAATTGCGAAAGCCACGGGAGACCGGAACCACCAAAGGTGAGAGCCACGGGACCCGGGAGACCAGAACCACCAACGGCGAGAGCCACAGGAGACCGGAACCACCAACAGCGAGAGCCGCGGAAGACCAGAACCACAAGACCAGAACCACCAATGGCGAGAGCCGCGGGAGACGAGGACGCTTCCCACCTTGCCAGCTGGCCTTGCAGGTCGGCTTAATGCTGATTTTAACCAGGATATCTTCTGCGGCCCTTTTCTTTCCGCAGTCGTAGGCGGTAACCGCGAGTTTGTACTGGCGTTCTTTCCCATAATTCAGTTTTTCTGTGTTCTTGATGTAACCTGAAAATTAAAAGGAAGCTTAATCAGTTTTGGCACATTTCAAACACACACACTTTTAACTGGAATGTTTAAAAAAACGTAAGCAAAAAAAGCGGAGGGAGCGTCTTCTTCTGCCTCAAATCCTGGTATTTGGGGACGAAGCAGCTGCAGACAGACAGACAGACGGACAGACGGCGCGAGGTCTGGGGTGTAACTCATAGGAAAAGCGAAATAATGCGTCTTCCCAGATGACCAAATACTAAGAAAAACCACACTTTTTCCATTTCAAGTGGACAAAAAAAAAAATTCTAAGTAGTTGGCATGGAAATCAGAACAGGTTTAGAAGATATGCATTTTATATTTGCCTCATTTATTAAATTATGGATAAATGAAACATTTATTTTAACTGAGGGAAACCTCCTGAAGGATCAGGGTAACCGGGTCTTACCGTCTTTGTCGATGGTGAAGGGAACATCGGGGGTCACTATCTCGTAGCTGCAGATCTGGCTGAACTGGGGGGAGCAGTCGGCGTCCACGGCTTCCACCTTTAAAATATTATCGTATTTCTTCCCCTCGATCACCGTGGCTTTGTACGACTTCTCCTTGAAGACGGGTGCGTACTCATTAACGTCGTTCACTTGGATGTGCACGGTCGCCCTGTAGCAAACCATTAATGTTATTCGGAACACAGCGAGGCAGATTTTACTAAAATGGAGTAAATTGTGCGCATAAATCAGCTTACGTGCCACGCAGACCACGCGCTCTCTGCCACCAGGCTGACCCTTTAAACATTAATGGAACTTTGCTGCACTCCGTAGCCGCTTATTATAACCCCATTAGAAGGAGATCGGTGAAGATGCACCGGAATCTATATGCTAAACCCGGAAGCCTAGATAGGGTGTGAGGACCGGCGACCCGAGGGCCCCTTTAGATATTTAGAGAAATGCGTCAAGTGGGACAGCAATTATTTTAATGATTACCCATAAGCCTCCGTGGCTGAACACAAGCCCTGGTCTGAGGAGAGTCTGCAAAAAGCTTTCTGTGAGCGACACAATACAAGGTACCAAAGAAGCCTGTGTAACCCAAAAGGGGTCTCTGATGAGCCCACCTTTGGGTTTGGTGGACCCAAGAGACCTTAGGGAACCCCTGGGTGCCATGGCTCATATTTCATTTTGGAACTTGGTCTGGGGACCCCTGTGATAAGCTGATTGGTTGCACCACGGACCCCCGAAAAATCGCTAGATCTCCCCACGCGTCTTACTTGTGGGATCTTTTTGTGTTTGAGCCGTCTGGCCCCTTGCCGCAGTCGTAGGCTTGAATGGTGAACGTGTAGTCTTTCTGTAGCTCACAGTCCAGCTTCTCCGTCGAGCGAATCAGCCCCTCTCCCGTGGATTTGTCCAGCACCACTGCCTCGAAGGGGACATCTTGGTCGTGTATCTTAAAGCCACAGATCTCACCTGGAGGATTTCACACGTTACAAAGAGAAAAAACGGAAAAAAAGAAAAAAAAGTTACAAGTTTGAATGGGCGGCTATTTAACCCTTTTACTGACGGGAAGTCTAAAGAAAAAAAAAATTTAAAAGTGCAGACTTCCTCTGGCAGGAAAAGGGTTAATCCTGAACAATATGAATTGCTATAAACAGAGAAACATACATCATCAGAAACAAAATTAATAATAATTAAAAAAATAAATAAATAAAAAAAACATGACAAGTTTGCAGCCAGGGTGGGTTGTGAGGATCTGTGGTCAAGGCAAAAAGCATCATGTTTTTAATAAATGGGGGTGAAGTGAGGTCCAAAGGTTTATTAACAAAAAATTAAGAAGTAAAGCAGATGCCTGCCAAGTAACTTCAATATATCGCATTCATTCATGCAGGAATTACAAAAATATATATATATATAGACAGGCATTTCACAGGAGTACTTAGAATAATGTCAATAATGAAAATGAAACAAAAAAGGCCAAAATAAAAAAAATAAACAGAAACAAAAATAAAGGCATGCAGCCAAGGTGGCTGGTGTGCATGTTAAGGTAATCATATTATTGGCTAAGCAACTGGGCAGTGTCAGCACCTTTTAGATATAAAAATAAATTACATAAATATCTGCGAGGGAGAAAAAAATAAATAAAAAAAAGAAAACTAACAGTAAGATGAAGTCTTCCTGTGCAATGAACCTGGCTAAAATTAGGGAATCGGAAGAAAAAAAAAAATCGGGATCACATAGAAATATCTACAGCTCAGACATCCATTTCAGCAGGTGGCTTGCATGCGCTGGTTCCGCAGGGGCGTGGCTCTTCAAACGTCAACCCTTTAAAAACAAAGATTCTAGTGTAGGGAGTCAGTGATTCTAGTAAGGGTCTTTATGGGAAAACCATGACTTCTGAATGGGGTCACCTATATTCAAGCAGCGATGAAAGCCCTGTTTTTAATGTCAGGAGCTGCGGCTACCAAAGCAGGTAAAAGATCTCAGGCAACTCCCACTGACCTCAGGACAGCTGGGGCGGACATGTGTAGAGACAAAAGTAGGCGGGGCCTACGTGTACAGGAAGTGAACGGCATGGTAGTGGTGTTGGAGCAGGTGGGGCCTAGGTGTACAGGAAATAAATGATACTGTAGGTGTATAAAAGCAGGCGGGGCCTATGTGTACAGGAAGCGAGTGGCAGAGTAGTGGTAATAAAATAGGCGGGGCCTAGGTGTACAGGAAGTGAATAGCTTGGCACTGCCATAAAAGTAAGCGGGGCCTAGGTGTACAGGAAGTGAACGGCACAGTAGTGGTATTAAAGTGGGTGTGGCCTATCTGTACAGGAAGTGAATAGCCCAGTAGCTGTATGAGTTAGTTGGGCCTCAATGTACTGACATGGATGTCTGATCACCGGATATTTCTAACCGGAAAGGGTTGGTCACATAGCAAATCTTTTTACTTTTAAATAAAAACTGAAAAATAATAATAATAATAAAACAGAAGACTTAAAAACGGGATCAGAGCAGTACAGGATCTTCTGTTTAACCCCTTCAGAGCCCATACAAAGTCATAGCAGGCTGACTAGCGCTGAAGGAGTTAAGTGCTGATTCCCCATTTTCAGAACAAAAAAAAATAAAAATATAAAGGTTAGTGGGTTAATAAAAGTCGTAAGAGGATAGAAAGAGCCCTTTATCACCTTCTTTGGTGACTGTCACCTCAAAACTCTCTGAAGGGAGAAAAAATAAACCTGTGTCAGTAAATACAGGACAGAAGGAAATGCCACAAAAACACACAGGAGACAGAAGGTAATCAGTGCAGATTAGATCGGGCACAGCAGGAGCTACGTGTAAAGAGACAATCTGGGGAAACGTGGGTGTTATCGCCATAGCAACCAATGGAATACCCATCCTGTTCCCCCCAGCGAAACGTCTCTCTGCACATAGCTCCGAATGCTTCATGTACCTGTTACACCTGTTGCCCCTGGAACACAATGAAGGCCTTTTGTGTGTAAATACACAGTCTTTGCCAATAATACCGCACCCCTTGTGTGCGCGTTTACAGAAACACTGCGGTCACATATCCTTAACCTGTTAATCACCAAAGCGGTATGTATTGCATTGCTTGCCCTTGACACTTAAAAGGTTAAATATCCAGAAATTACCGGACTCATACAGAAGGCAGGGAAGCACATGATGAAGCAGGGGGCCGACAAGCTGGCCTCCGACAGCAGAGTCCTAAATCCCAGCCAGCGCAATCTAGAACATCCGCTGTTAAAAGGTTACTTCTGCTGGACCTTTAAAAAAGAGCCATAAAACACTATAGTGCCGTCACCAAGCACAAGTCATCGGCGTTCTGCTTGAGAACAGATAGCTCGGCATCTTGTGAGGCTGGGAACGCGCATATTAATAGATTTACATATCGCCCTCATAGTCCGCAGCGCTGTACATATGGCTTCCAGTTCAGGAATGGCGCTAGCAGAGCTTGGAAGAGAGGAGACAGACAGATGTGAACAGGTGACTAATGCCCCGCCCCTGACCACACCTTTAGCCACACCCCTAAGACTGAGTTATTAATGAGCGCTCAGTAACATCGGAAAAGTAACTGGACACAGTGTTACTCAGGATTCTCCTATGGGAGAGAAAATACTATTTGACGAGTTTTATTGTTAGTGACAGTTTATTACAATGTAGAAAATTGTGTTTTACGTAGCACAAAAAAAAAGTTTCGGATGTCTAAAATATTGCATAAATTTAAAAAAAATAACAAAAATAAAATAAAAAAAAAATCAGAAAAGTTAATTACATTTAAGACTCAAAAACAAAAAAGTTCAAAAGGCATCACATTTGGTGATCGAAGAGTTAATTGCACTTTTTTTTTCTCTTAAATTTCTAAAGCGTCCCCAAGGTGTTGGGGGTAATTAACTTTTTCCTACCCGGCCATAAATACATGTAATCAGAAGGATTTTTTTTCTTTTCCACCTGCACGGAGGGCTCATCGCTGGATCGGCAGGGGTCGGCGAATAGTCTTTAGAAACCCATTAAGGAGAGAACATCTGAAGATGCAATCAAGCTTCTGCTTCAATTGAGATTCCCGCATCCACGTACAAACGAGCTCCGTGCAGGACAGGACACGCCACGGACGCCACGTCAAATCCCACGCCCTCCTTTTAACACAATTACTCTTCTCTCTGAACTTAAGTTGTTTTATAAAACACGCAGTCTGTTACGCGGCTGATTGGTCGGAATACATCGTATTATGACAAAATAAATCCAACATAAAAAATAAACATTGCATAAAATACATTGTTTCCATTTAAGTCATTTCCCTTCTAATCCATGCTCTTTGTACCCGTTTTTTTTTTCTTTTCTAAGGATCCACCACCTGGAATTACCTGAAAACAGGTACAACAAAAGTCTACTCTCATGGTCTGACAAACCCAGCAGAATTGGACCATAACTCTTCATAACTGGTCAATAAAAGGGTTTAATACAGAGACTGTGGTACTATAGAGAGTCAATATACATATAGTATAGAGGCCATTGAGTAGCCCCAGGAGAGGTTACCTTTTTGTATCCTCCACTGCCTATAGCACCCGTATAGTACAGGCAAACGTTTGTCTTTGATATAGAATGGATGCTGGCTTGCGGAGCCCCATATTTAGTGAGTATTGCCCTCCCTCGTCCTTGGAATCCGCTCTCCTTTGCTGCTGAAGGACATGCTATAACATGCGGGAATCTGATATAAATGGATCTTGCCTAAAAAAAAAAACCTATGACGCCAACCCTCTCTACCAGGCCGCCGCTCCAGAACGTAGAGCAGCATCAATCAATCCTAGAGGGAATTTCTGGAAGCCATCAGACGCACACAGGCTCCGGAGACATCGAGGAGGCAGATTTATATTAAAGAAAAAAAATAAAGAGCCAAAATCAGAGGGCAAAATAAAGGGTTAAAAAATAAGGGCGATGTGGAGGAAGAAGGGCTTTTTATGTAAAGTTATTACCGGTTCTTTTTAAGGCTGCACCTTTGTAAATACACCAACACAACATGAAGCGCGGGGTCTTGTTGAGGCACGGTGGGGTTAACGCGTCCCCCACTCTCCCCGTCACAGTGTTGGCACCAGATGTTTCGGCTAATAGTCCCCGCCATTGTAATAAGGGGCGATCGGCGTGAAATGACTAGACATGCTTCCTCCTCCATGACAAGCGGCTCGTAAGTCAGGTTTTTGTTTGGAAAGGCCTTGTAAGGAAGGCAGCGTCTGCTCGGAGCCCGTATCGGGTCCCTGGAGAGGAGAGAAGTCACATAAAAGCACCCCGGCTTTATCAGTAGAAATACTTCAAAGGGGGGGGTTGGAGGAACCGGCCGTGACCTCATAATTACCAGCGAGGCGTGCGCCAAATTAGCGAGATAAATAAAAACCAGACACAGGGGACAGCCGAACAAAGGAGGAGGCGCAGAGATATTTTTAAAGCCTAATTAAGGACAAACATACATCAGTCTTCCTATGGAGCACACGATTCCACGCGTTAAATCGCCAATATCTCAGTCTACCGCATACAAGGCTTTACCGCACCGGCACGTGGCCAACATGGCAGTCCCCGGGTCTTGGTCATCTAGTAATTGTCCAATGCGCACAGCGAAAGGGCCACGTGGCATCAACGGTGCGCAACAAGGCTCGTGATTCAATGTTTCAGTGGCACTGAGTCTGTATAACCAACTGATAACCGAGTTACCACCAAGGCAGGGCTCCCCATTAGGCGATGAGGCGCTTGCCTAGAATACTGCTTTCTAAGAGCGCCTGCTTAGCTCTCTGGGGCAGCTCTCCCAGGTCTACTGCGCATGTGGACACAAGGGTACTGATGGCTTCCAATGGCAGGAAGATCTAGGACTGACCCCTACGAGCACCCACCCAACCCAACCGCCTAATGCGCCATGATGGTAAAAGAGGAGGGGCCAAGCAGCCTCGCAGAGCGTTTCCCGCAGAAAGCCTGGGGAGACAGAGGACCAGCGACGTAATAAAGACGCGGCTGTCCCCAACGTCTCTTATAGCGGAGACGGTTAAAGGAAGATGCCCCAAAAAAAAGCACCGTTCCCTGCGATTTCCAGGAAAAGACGGTGAGAAAAACACTGCCGGTTTACTGGGAACCGGCAGCCCGGCAGGGTCTCATGGAGATTTCCTCCTGCGCACCTTATTGAATACGAAGAGGCGACGAGCTTTAAAGAATGCAGAGATGTGAAAGGAGAAAGCGGTGCGGAGGGCAGATCCCTCAAGGAGTATGGAAGGCTTTGATTGCAGGAACTCGTAGCCGCCTGCAGCGAGTGGAGGCTACAAAGTGAGTTCATTCAAATTCCGAGCACGGCTCCCCTTCCACTCGCAGCCGCTTCTCAAAGACCTCTCCGAGGATCAGACTCCCGTTCCCATGTTACAAAAGGCATCCGTATGAACCGTGCTCGGTCTGTCCTGTGGGTTAATGATAAATCTCACGGTCACGGCTATTAGCGCGCACGTATTCCTCGTTTCCTATTGTGCACAGCGGAGTCGCGCAGTGGAATAAATTGCCTTCCTTGACGTTAAACACAAACCGCATTATGGAAATCCATCTTGGTCCATCAATAACGTGAAAAAAAAACGGCACACAACACACCTCATTTCCAGCAGCGCATGAACACGGCGTTCATTCATTCTTAAAAAACGAAACGCGGCGAAAGAATGAATAATAAAAAGTGCTTCTCCGCCTTAAACCTCTTTAATGGACAGCAGCAGATCAGTTACACCATTACAGTGACTGCTTACCCAGCTGCGGCCACAGGCAGATCGCACCACATGTACTCCTTTTACATTTCATCCGAACGATAGGGGACAGCAGATATTTTAGGGTCGCATTTAAAAAGCGGTTCTGCTGCCAAGATTTAAAGTGGTCTTATCACCATGGCAGCCAACCGTACGGTCCCTGGAGGGGCAACACGTTCCGGCTGACTGCTGTGACAATGCCATTTAAAGTACAGTTATACTAAAAGCCTCGCAGAGCGCCGGTGCGGCCCCCGCCAAGGTAGATGTATATTTGAATTGTCCAGTTTTAATCATCAAAATGAGCAAAAATCCTCGCTTTGAGTTAATTGGCTGCTATTCAGTACATTCCAGAATACATTCCAGCCGTCGGCGGACGTTACGTCAGACGCGTTCCTGCCAAACGGCCCAGCTCCCCGCACTTTATTCCCGTGGAGAGGAGATGTACAGTTCTGGATCAATCATTGATATTTTACGGCCATAAACAATCCGAGCTGTTACAGAAAGCGGACGGGGAGGGAAGGAGGGGGGGGATTATTGAGTCCTATAGAGAGACACATATACGGAGTATGCAGTAAACACAGGGGGGGGGGGTAGGCAGAGGGGGCAATAAGCGTCCAGGACCTGTCCTAACTACAATCGCAAAAGCAGTCCCAGGCTGGGCCGTGAGTCCCGACCATCGTGGTGAGACCTCGATAATCTCTTTAACACGTCGGTGCAATCAGATCCTGCATGAAAACATTCTCACCCCTAGTCAACGGCCTTTACGCTATTCACACCCCACAAAACACCCACTACGCCGAGCCGGGACAAAGCCTTTGCAATGCATTCCTGGGGATCGGAGGGGGGGGGGACAAGGATACAGTGTTTACTATTGTGAGAAGAACAATGGCCTCGACTCAACCCTCCGAGAACAGGAGCTCGGCTCGGCCGCGGTCACATTTTGATGGACTAGCAATTCACGCAGAACAATCGCTCAAGAACATTTCATGGACGTGCTGGGGGGGGGGGATTGCTCCCTAATTAATCGCTACCGTTCTGTAAAACGCTCCAACCAGGTTCCAGCTGATAGAAAATGTTCATTTCCATGACGCGATGTGTTGACAGCTCCATACAAAGCATTAACCTCCATCCACCGATCTTTTCTTGTATATTAACTCGAATCAGAGATGTAGGGTTGGCACGTCCACCATTTTTTTCCACATGTTGCCAACCAGCGCGTGTACTCTGAGCAGCAGGCTAATAGACATGCCAGAGGACAACGGCCTCCGAATATCCACCAATCAGTGAAACCCTCCACGTTCGGGGCAGATCCAGACCAAGGATGAGTGAGATGTCTGCTTGGAGGGAATCTCTTTCTTCATCAAGTAATTGACACCTCCATGTGAGTTTGAGGTTTTGGCTAGGATATTGTTCTCGTTTTGGCCCCCCCGGCACCCCAGGTGTCTTCTTCCTCCGTGCTACGTAAAGGTGGTGATGGAAGACCGCGGTAAATGTGTTCCACCAGTCACCATGCACCTAGTAAGCACGATGAGGTTGAGTTGCGATGGAGACATCTCGAGAGCCACCTGGTTTTAGTTTGAAGTCCACTCACTCGCTCTCCATCGCGATGGATTTCACCAGGTCCGTTCCTCCATCACACCCATCCAAACCTTCTCAATGGCAAATAAAAGATTTAAAAAATAATTTAAAGGGGCATCCGGAGATACAATGAAAGTTCTGGAAGTTCCAGAGATAAACCTGCGCGTGAGACGTGACCGAGCAGCAGCAACCAACAAGCAGAGGCAAAACCCCTAAGATCAACTCTGAGATACAGACTGGAAGGAAAGAAGACATTCAGGAGTCATTCATAATACAAAATACCAGCTGGGTAAAGATTCCATCAACCTGAGGACAAGCAGCCCTCGGAAACCTTGTGCCGAGACGTTAGACGGTACAGACTGTTCTCTTGGAGGGTTGACGGACCGGGTTTGGGTTATAATAAGAGTTACGTGGAGCGCAATATGGCGACGTGCGAAAAATGATCTGCCATCATCTGCTACACATTCTCGCTAATTAGCAAGCGAACGTGTTAGCGCTCTTCTGATCCGCGTTCCACCAACATGCGCGACCGGTTACCGCCTTCTGCTATGAATTTTTATCCGCAGAGTCATTCGCTTTCCTACTCGGTGAGAAATAAATTGAAATAAGAATCGTCTCCCGTCTTAGACAGACGGCCACCGGTCCGAGGACATCGCTTCTTACGGTAGCTGGGCGATGGAGCGCGGGCCCCGTTCAATGGTTAGTGAATAGCAAAACGTTTTATGAACAATTTGGTGGCAAATGGAGCGGAACGATTCAGAAGTGCTTCCCGTGCGGGTGGGGGTTGGGGGTCTGTCCGTCAGGGCCGGGGGCCAGAAACCCGTCGAGGCAGAAAACTCAGCTTCCAAATAGGACGTTTCTGTTGTGAGCGGCACAGACGAGGCGGCGAGTTAATGCGTGCTGATGGAGGGCCAGGCCGGACGCCAAGACGTCACTAGCAATTTACAGAACGCTGCATCAAATACCCCGGCCGCGCAGCACGGGGTGGGGGGCCCCGGGAATATAAAACCACGCGTGCAACACGGTAAAGGTAACAACCCCGCAAACACATGAGAAACACACGGTTAAGGGGGATCCGTCACGGCTTCCGGGGTAACCAAGCACCCAAAGCTTGTCGTGTTTGTTGGAAGTGGAGGTTTGCGGCAGCCCGTGGCAGGACCAGCGTTAAACAACGTATTCCCTGTCCATGCGCTCTCTAACAGAGGCTTCCTCAACCAATCAGCAACTTAACAGCGGAGAGAGAAGATCAGACGGGGGGTAAAATACACAGATATACCGGGATATATATTAAATATATAATAATGATTTGGGGCGTTTTACAGAACCGTGAGATCTGGTCAGGCCGGACGGATCACGGAAACACAAACCCCTTCCGTTATCCGCGATCCTCGTCAGAGAACATTTCATAAACGCATAAAAACCCCACGCGGTTTCGTTAACGTCGTAACCGGGAAAGAAGAAAGCGGGTTCTGTACCTGCGTAGCGCAGCGGAGCGTCCTTATCCAGCGCGATCAGCGGAGGATCCAGCAAGACCGCGTTATCGTTTTCCGTTACAATCCCGTGGTAAGTGGTTTCAATCCACGGCTTGTGCTTATTACCTGTAAATAAGGAAACAAAAACATACAATTATTAACACAAAGCGGCAAAAAAAGATTCGTTTTACCACTAAAATATCTAAATTCTCCAATATAAACACCGTCTCTCCTGCTGTCGTTGGTCTCATCTTAGATTCAGGAGCCGTATGCCTGTCCCATGCATGTTTAATACCCTCACTGTATTAGTCTCTACCACCTCTGCTGGGAGGCTGCTCCATTTATGTACCACCCTCTCAGTAAAGTAAAACTTCCTTCCATTCCATCTCAGTCTCTGATCCTCTAGTGTTAGATTCTGGTCTCTTTTGTTAAACCCCTTTATATATTTAAATGTTTCTCTCCCCTCTCTCCCCTGTCTGATCTCATCTGATGATTATCTGTCATTTGTCGCTGCTAAGGAGAGATAACCTTTTCAACCTCTGCTGTCTAATTAGTAGAAAAACAACCACACAAGGAGTCTCTCAGACCCTCAGGACGCGGCGCGCCGGGAGGTGAATCCGATACTCGCATGAAACAATTACTGCCCATTAACGGTCACCGCAAAAAGGACTACGGCTCCTGAATCTAAGACGAGACCAACGGCTGATTAAGGTTTGAGTCTTTACAGCAGGAGAGACGGGCGACTAGCCGGGGGCCGAATGGGGCCGATCTGTCAGCAGATTGTGTGTTTGATCCTTTATTTTGAAAATGATCCTTTATTTTGAGCTCTAAACGCAGACCGGCTCCCATCGGAGGTACCATGTATAATTCTATATTGTCCAACCCATGTAGAACATGCGCAGATTATGGTCTTTCACGACACCAGCTGGTTTTCAATCTTTTAATCAAAAGAACGCGGTTGGCGATGGAGTTTTTTTCATGCCGCGCTCGGTTCCATCAACGACAGCGAGAACTCTTGAATCCAGCCAATAAGACTTCACGCACTGTGTGACGGGCAGCGTGACGGGCAGCGCGACGCCAACTCACTCCTTGGCTAACCAGTTCCCAACTCGACAGCAATCAATTATCCCATTAAAATAAACTTCACTTCCCACAAACGGTTTTATCGGATTTCTCGGACATCACTTTGATTATCAGACGTTAGAAATAAACCTGGAACAAAGTGAAAAGTCGCTCTGTTTCACCATAAAATCCCCGGCAAAGGAAGTCCATTCCAAGCTAACGTTTCGGCCCTCAGCTTGGAGCCAGGTCTGGTTTCACCGGAGGTCGTTCAGTGGCTTCTAAAACCGTCTTTCAACCCTTGACCCTCCAGACCAAAATAAGAGGTCCTTAAAGCGGAAATGTATTTTTAGAAATGTAAACCGATTTCATGCGACCGGCTTATCTCCAGGTCCGAAACCATGCCGGATACAAGACCGGCGACGTGGCTTCAACAACAAACAAGAGACTGTCTACCCCACCGCGCATGTCATTCTTCTCAAAGCGACGGGCAACGCGAGTATTTCCTAGGACCGGGCGGCCATTTAACCCACTGAGAACCCAACGTTTGTGTCTGAACTCTGAACATTCTCTGGAATCTCTTTCGCTCGTCACAAACGCGTCGAGACAACAAAACGAATCGGCCGTCCACAAGGAAAGGGATTCCAGAACCCGGGATTAATTCAGTGAAAGCGACTCAATGCGTCGCTAAATATATCAAATGGCTACCATGGAGTAAATAACCCAGAAAAATGAATAAAAAAAAAAAAAAAAAAAAAGATTTCATTAAAAAAAATTGCCTAAAAAAAAAACAAAAAAAAAAGAAAAAAAGAATAAAAATAAAGTTTCCTAAAAAAAATTAAAAAAAAACAAAAAAAAAACAAAAAAAAAAAAACAGAGGAGCCGCCAGAGAAACAAGCAATAGAGCAGCAGGTAATTATTACCCCGATGAAACACCAATGACTGGTCTGCCGTGACTCAGAACCGGGTGTAAATGTTCGATCAAACCTACAAATCACCACCAACAAAACCCAAACAGTCTGGCGCGTCCCGGACACGTCACCGAGGGGGGGGAATGGAAATCCCATCCGGAGAGGTGTACAGAAAGAACAATAGCACTATTTACACGCTCGGCGGACTGAGACGTCCCTCTAAGGGCAGGTGGCTTTCTCCTCGAACCCATTCCAGATCCTTAGAACCCCGGGTTTTGCGGCAAAATGGCGTAGAAGATTTTTTATAGGTACGAAAATAAAAGATTCAGGAAGCCGGGTTTTCTAGATCAATGGATCCACTTCCATTCCCAGGAACAAAGTTACACAAAGAGATCCAGCAAAAAGGGCAGCGCCTGGGGCCACAAAAAGCCCTCCCGCATTCCTTCGCACACACCTGTAGTAGTCACCAAGCCTAAAGACATCCGCCTCCAAGCCACGTACTTTGGTATTGCAAAATCTTGATTTATGTTGAAAACGCGAGCTTGTTATTCCAACGACAACCTGCCGAGCAGCATTCAGCTCGTTACTCTACGGAGCCAACCCTCCTACACGGCTATACGGCCCTCAGCACGCCGGCCACGCGGCCCTCACCACGCCGGGCCACGCGGCCCTCACCACGCCGGGCCACGCGGCCCTCACCACGCAACGATAAAATATCATTCACACAATCCTGTGGCATGAAACCTGCAGCCCAGTAGACTATAATGCCTATGATCCTCCAGAAGCCCCACACATGAACCGGCTACGCATCTCTGCTCTCCAACCTCAGAGCAACCGAATGAACACATTGGGGGTCTATTCACTAAACGCAGAGCTCCTGGAAAGGGTTCATCCCCGGGGGAGCTTCTGCTGCAGGAAACGCTTGACCGGCCCTGAATAATGTATAGTTAAATAAGTGAGATCTCTCAAAATCTCCTTACTCCTTAAATAAATTATACGGGGCCAGCTCAGCTCTTCTTGCTGGAGAAACCTGCCAGCGTTGGCCCTTCATATTGAATAGCGAGGGAGCGAAGAGGATAAACCCCCTTTTTATGGTTTTTATTCACTCCCTGAATCCACCGCTTTAGAGCCGAAGTGGTTAAGTGAGCCGTGGCCTCTAATCTGCTTAATCAGCTCCTTATACTCAGGCAAACTCACCGTAGCCTTAGGTGATGTGCATGCGCAGGATCACTGGGGGGTTTAGGAGGGCTGGAAAGGAGGGTGCGCTGGAAGGAGAAAAGGAAGCCTTTGTATCAACATGAAAGGACGGCTTCCCGGCCCGTTCATTACAGGACACCTGGACCACGGAGATCAGACAGACGGCTACTAATTGGCCGCAATAAATGAGGTTTGTCTAAAAACAGTCCTCGTTAAGTGCAAGAGAAAAAAATCAAGTCCAGGGGCATTAAAAGGAGGAATAAGTAAATGAAACCGTATGATAAACAACCGCGAACCAAACGACGCGCCGGCCAGACGGCCATGAATAATACAGAAGCTCGGAGCCTGCGGTGAATCGGACTCCCGCACCGCGCTCGCTGAACGAGGGCCACGAAGAGCACCGGCTGACCTAAAACGCAGAGATCGCGGCCAGACGGCGGCTTTATCCGAAAAGAACTGTATCGGCTGCCGGGGGCGCAGCCCGCAATCCCACCCCGTGTCTTTGTAAAGTCATACACGCATGTGATGGGATGGGAGTGATAGAGCCATTGGAACACAGGAGTGATGGGAGTGATAAAGGGCCATTGGAACCCAGGAGTGATGGGAGTGATAAAGGG
This sequence comes from Spea bombifrons, assembly GCF_027358695.1. NCBI lineage: Eukaryota > Metazoa > Chordata > Amphibia > Anura > Pelobatidae > Spea > Spea bombifrons. The sequence continues at coordinate 4,031,982 of NC_071098.1, forward strand.
CCAATGGGACACAGGAGTGATGGGAGTGATAAAGGGCCATTGGGACACAGGAGTGATGGGAGTGATAAAGGGCCATTGGGACACAGGAGTGATGGGAGTGATAAAGGGCCATTGGAACCCAGGAGTGATGGGAGTGATAAAGGGCCATTGGGACACAGGAGTGATGGGAGTGATAAAGGGCCATTGGAAAACTGGAGTAATGGGAGTGATAAAGGACCTCTGTGCACCTATCAAGAGATTTAGCTACAATAGTAATTTCCAACATTAACCCCGTCCGCGCTGGATCTCTGATAGGTTTCATGTTATTTGAACGGACAAAATTAGCTTTTCTTTCAAATACAAGGAAGTTTCTAAGTTTGCGAGTTAATGTTAATGTGTGCGAAGACACTGTGTAGGTGGTGAAGTATTAATGTCCATATGGGGAGGACCCACGTATTATTTTTCCTGTTTGATACATGTGCTTGGCGGTACACAAAACACCTAAAAAAATAAATAAAATACGTGTACTCATGCAAATATACCCGACGCTCATCGTGTGCCAACTCCACGTCCAAACCGCTCGATCCACGAGACGGAAGAAACCCCGTCTTATGACCCGCGGTCTCATCACACCTTTGGAGGCTGTCGGGCATTTCGGGTGCATCGTGACGAGACATGCCCCGCGGCTCCGTTACCCCCCCGCGCGTGGTATTATTGGGAAGAAGGTAGTCTCCTCTGCCGAGCGATGACCCGAAGCCACACAAAGAGCGCACCTAGCAGATGAAAGAGCCCTTCCCTGAAATTTGGGATTAAGAACAAACGGCACCATGCGCGGCTGTTTTGCAATCATCCCGAACGCTATTCAGAGTGTAAGCTCCTTGGGACAAAAGACTTTAATGCATTAAAAAAAGGGGGATACAATGGAGCTGCGAGATATTGGTTTTATGCTGAATTGTCTTAATGCATTCGCAACAAAGACACAATTTTAATGGCAAATGTTTTCGCGCTGAAAAGGAAAAAAACACGGCTGCCAAAAGACACACAAACAGCGAAGAAAAGATTTAATTCGGGACACAAAAAAAAACCCCAAAACAAACAGCCTGGAATTAAAGCCCCATGAAAACAAGGCACTGCAGTACGAACAATAGTGACTCTGATCTTATCGCCATAGCGATAGTGATCTTATCCCACCATTGGTTGCCATGGTAATTAAGACCACTTGTGAAACGTTATATACCTTCCTCCCTTTGTGGCTGTAAAGCAGCAGCGGCTTCAAACCCGGGCTATCACCGGAACGGGGGGTTTGGGCACCTCGGGCATGCAGGTAACGCGACGCTTTAATTGCACACGGCGAGTATTAAAGGGACATCGCTAGCTCCTGACCAGCGAGTGTCGCCGCTCAGAGACCCTCCGATGTCCCAGGGAGCCCCCCAAACAATGCATCAGAAAGCACCGTGTATGCCTTCCAGAAAGAACACCATGGAAAGAGACCTCTCAGGTAGCATTAAAGGGCATTTCATGGCTGGAGCGTCCCTTTAATAGGCAGAGAAAAAAATCTCCATCATATGGACAGCAGAACATCAACTTCATTTGCCAATTTGGCACAAAGTTCAACCTCCCAGCAGAGGTGGTAGAGGGTAATACAGTGAGGGTATTAAACATGCATGGGACAGACATACGGCTCCTAAATCTAAGACGAGACCAACGACTGATTAGGAGAACCGGGCGACTAGACGGGGGCCGGATGGGCACATACCGGGTGTCACGGCAGCGTCTCCCATCCTCTGGTAATGGTGCAGCCCGAACGCCATCAAAAAGGCAAACGGAGGCTGAAGACTCCCCACCATAACCGCAGGATCCGGCGAGGCATTCGGGGTGAGTTACTGGAGACAAATTAAATATTAAAGCCGCGCCGGGACCTGGCAGAACCGGTAAGAGGGGTCGCTTTGGGAATATAATTCCTCTCCCCGCTCGATACATCAAAGCCCGGCTTCTCCGGAGTGCTGAAGGACACCCGGGTCACGGACCATCCCGAGGACGGGCGACAGGAGCAGCCGCTGCACACCCGCAGACGTTTGGACCTCACGGGTCTCCCGCAGCACAGACATTAACCCTTCCTCGGCTTCCTAGGACTTGTCATGAAGAGCTTTCTAAGAAGCTGAAAGAGGGGTCACCCTGCCCCCCCCCGGGGAGGACTCCCAGCAGCCTCTGGGGTGGACGAGCGGAATTTCACGGGAAGCGAAATCATTAGATTCTCATCAGCCGCAGGACCCTGTCCCAGCCGGCCCCCTGTCCCAGCCGGCCCCCATCACCGCAGAAACAAACGGCTTCTGTGAGACACACAGCAATCAATCTTTGGTCCAGAAATCCGAGGCACCATCTATCACAGCACAACGCAGCCGGCCCGGCGCCCGGACACGTATGAAGCACGCAAATACACACGGGAACCATGGCGTGCGTCCACCGTGCAGAGCTGTTTCTATTCTCCTTCGCTCACATGCTCTCCATCCAGCTGTCATTGGACTACATCTCCCATAACTCCCAGCCAGCACTACTCCAACCACAGCCGGAGACCCACCGGCGGTGATTTATTTATAACGACAACATATTCCGCGGCGCTGTACAATAAACAGAACGTACAAGTAGAAATAAAAAGGAGAGCCCTGCTCAAAGGAGCTTACAATCTAATTTAGTTTTTGGCACCTTACTGCTGCTAGTTCTGTTTTGGGGTACCATAAAGCGCTCTCCCGGTAGCCTTATTGCCGGATGTTATACTCCGACGAGTTATTTTAACCGGTACGGATCACACGTTAATTCACTGCTGAGAAAAGAAAAAAGCAACGATCATACAGTAGCGATCACGACTGTACGACAATGAAAGGGTTAACACAGAATAAGCAGGCGCGTCAATTAAACAAATAAAAGTATTTTGCATTGATTTTTTTTGGGGGGGGGTCAGTCTTGCAGATAAACGCGGAGACGCCGCTCCTGCGCTGGCGATACTCGGCATATCGGAAGCCGCTCGTTAAAACATCATCCTCTCCATCAGCCGTTTCCAAGGCTGCAAACCCCCTGGTAGTCGAAGTGTTAAGCGACTCCATAAATAAGCAGGTTTGCAATAAAAAGAACGCATTCCAATTATTCCCCCCCTGGACGCGTTGTCATAAGACTAGCGCTATAATTGGCTGCCGCTGCCGCACACGGTCCAAAAAGAAAGATTTTTTTTTTCGGGACAGTATTAATTTACCGAGGCTCCAAAATAACTTAAATGCCGCATATCTCACAAATTTAGCCGCGCACTGGCTGCGTGTTAACGTTAAACGCGCGAGGGGCACGATTACCCAAACGAGACAACGTCGGCTGCGGGGCGGAAAAAAACACAAACAAAAAAACAAGCGGCCCACAAGGAGTTAATTAACTCTTTCACTGCTGCAGGCACCTGCTTTACATCAACTCGGAAAGACAACCCCTGACTCAAAGGGGGATAAGAGCAATGTTTAACCCTTGAAACGCTGGACGCCGAAAAGCAACCATGCTTAGGTGCTGAAAGGTTTAACCCTTTGCGCACCAAGAGAGTAAAATAAATAAAAATAAATCTCTGGCTAAAAAAGTACATATATTATTTTTTTATATCAATAAAATTAATTAATAAAATAAATAATAATAATAAAAAAAGTAGAACGATGGCCGGGTCCATGTATAGGATGAAGCTGATGACAGCAGGTCGGGGGGGGGGGGGCAGGTGTGGGGGGGGGCATGTCCCTACAGGTTAGAGCGATATATAAATGTATATAATGACAACATTTACCGCAGGCTCAAAATAAATATTCTAATCGTATAATTTCTTGCACATAAATTTCAAACAAAAATCCGTATAATGACACGCAGCTTGGAACATTTTCTCAAAAGCCGGCGGCAGAAAAAAACCCCACCTTAAATAAATCATGGCCACAGGGGAGGAAAAAGAATATCGTGACATGCAGAGTATGCGGAGAGATCGGTACAATGCGGGAGAATGCGGGGAGAGCGACGCAGCCGCAACCATTGTCTGAAGCCGCTTTATTGTCTCGTGAATGGAGAGATTGTGTGTGGTCCGGAGTCCTGCGGAAATCTACGAGCGGGGAGATCTGCAATGCGCATACCTACAGACCCCATCCCACACCGACGGAGCCCGTCACCGGCATCCCGGGACACGCACACCAACACCCGGGACCACACGCAGCCCCCGGGATCACACGCAGCCCCCGGGATCACACGCAGCCCCCGGGATCACACGCAGCCCCCGGGATCACACGCAGCCCCCGGGATCACACGCAGCCCCCGGGATCACACGCAGCCCCCGGGATCACACGCAGCCCCGACCCCACCGTGCATCCACGCCAGCGCCGGCCGCAGCTCCCCGTCGAGCCGTATGGAGCGCACGGACGGGGTCTCGGTAGAGATCCGGGCGCAGTCTGTAATCAGGACAGAGAACCAACATGGCAACGGGACGTCAACACACTGGGACCCCCAAAGCAAAACCGGGGGGTTTCCGTCAAGGGCCCCTCCTGAACTAATCTGGCGAACGGAACAAATATTTAAATCGTTATTTTCGCCCCCCCCCCCAGAACAATCAATTGATCAGAGAGGGTGGAGGGTTTTGCCCCGCAGCTGCTGCAGAACATCTTGCAAAAGCCAAGTCGCCGCCGTGCTTCGCTGACACAAGAATTCTGACGGGCAGCTCTGCTCCGGGAAACCAGATGAGCGATCAATGCATTCATTGATTAACCCCTCCGGCGCACACAGAGTTAAAGGGCAAGAGGACTGGGTGATCTCAAAGTCTAGAAATGTGATGTATTACTGGGATGTGCAAGGGCCACAAATAGCACGCAGAGGGGGCATCACCAGGCAGATCCAAGGGGGGTAAAGCCCACCCTGCATGGGGCTCACAGACCAACACACTGATAAATACCCCATTCCCTGCAGTTACCCCTCAGTTTTTGCCAGTGATGGGTGTGGTTTAGAAGGGGCATCTAAGCCCCTCGATAAATCGGGGCATCCCGAAATACCCCAGCAGGGATCCTGCCCATGGGAAGGGTTTTTACACTCCTCCGTTACTCCCTGGTATCCCCGGTTCAGAGCCGAGTCCTGCGGGGTAACAGGGTAATACCGGGGGTGGGGGGTGTAAAGGATCAGGCAGCAGGGGAGCAGCCCCTCTCAATCAGTGCTCCCCAAAATACCCGGCTCAGGGATCCCTGCCCCCATACCAACGCTGCCCTCCCACTGCCCCCTGCTGGGGCATCTACCAGCACACCCCTCCATATCGCCATATAAACGGGTAAACCCGCACCCCAAGACCCCTCCATCAGACTCACCTCTGGCGGCCCAGACCCCGCACAGCAGCCCTGTGATGAGCAGCAGGGAGGCCGGCGGAACCCGCCACATCCCCAGCATCTCGTACGCCCGCCTTCGGTGTGAATGCGCTCGCTCTCCCGCTGGGCGTATTCAGAAAGGATTCCAAGCCGCGACACCGACTGCCCGTATTACGGTGGGCTCGCTGTGCCCGGTACCCGGTGCGGAATTAAGATGGCGGATGCTGCTACTGAGGAGAAGTCTGTATGTCCACGGGCACCGCGGTTACCAAACCCTCCCCCAGCAGCCCAACCAGACCCTGGAACATTTGCGTTCCACACCTCCCTCCAGCCCCGCCTACTTTCTGCTCCATCCGCGAGTGCAACGGGATGCTCTTGGAACGCATGCCATTCCGCCCCCTGCACTGAGACACGCCCCTGCCTGATGGAGAGAGAGATGGATAGATTATCCCAGTGATGGAGAGAAGGGATTAACCCAGTGGAGGGAGAGGTGGGGGTTACACCTATGATGCAGGAATGGTGGCAAACTAGAGAGAGCTGGGGGCCAAATCAGTGTAATGGGGGCCAGAATGATTGGGGGCAACCCTATGGTGAGACATAGAATGAGATGGAGATGGGGGACCGTGATGGAGAGGGGATTAACCCAATGGTGACTAGAGGTAGAGGGTTAGATTTTCTCTGGGTATTGGGGCAGATTAACTGAATGGATGACATCAGATTTATCGCACACAATTGACATCACGGTCACTTTTTGGGACGACCTGGCATATGAAGAAGAGACCTCAGTGGTCCCTAAAGTTTACATGATGTTCTCAGTGGTTACCCGGAGTCTCCAGGTGAAACGCGGAGAGTTCCCGGGTACCGTCCTAACCCAGCTCCGTGTCTTAAAGTCTAAATGGACCAATCGGGGAGATCAGAGACCAGGGGTGGGGGGCATACCTGTGAATGAGGCATCTCGGTGCCCGCTCCTCGGTGGGAGTCATGGCGTAGGTGGGCGGGTCTGGTGGCATTGTGGGCGGGGGATAGCCCCAAATCTTTTTTGAAGGTGGGAGGGGAAATGGGTGGGAAGTGGGTGTGTCTAAATACCGCTCCTGTGCCGCGGAGCCTAATTACCCAAGAGGGCAATCTGCCCCCCCCCGGCTTTGTGGCTGGGGGACGATCTAGCGCCTAAGAAAAAAAAAAAATTTCTTTATTATTTCTTCTCTTCAGCTTCCCGCTCCAATTATTCCCGATATAAAAACCGACCAAAGAATTCCGACGGTCTGTCCAATGTTTTATTTAAAAGGCATCAATGCAAATTCCTCCCAGAAATATTCGCGGCGCGGGCCGATTACTTATTCACATAAATTAAAATAATGTCTGCCGTGCGATGAACTCGTCACGTCAGGAACGGAAACGTCTTATGTCTTTGTAATGAAGAAAATTCTGCGTCCGGAATGATTCTCCCCGAGCGAGAGACGGAATATTAAAATCAACGGGGGGGAGTGCCAAACGCAAATTGCGGCTTTCTTTTTCCTCCCCGGCCCTACGCGGGGATGAAGCGGCCTTCTGTGTTAGTTTGTCCTTGAAATCTCCTGGGTGTGTAATGCAGAGAGAGCGACTGTCGCCTCCGTGTCTGAACACTGGCGGCCAGTGCCTTATGTTTTGTGATCGCTGTAACGGCTCGGGTTCCCCCAAAATGTAACAACGGGGGGAAAAGAGCTAACTGGGGAGTAATAATCGCGCACGTTCCCCAAACTGGCTTCTCCCATGGGGTAAATACACCCCTATACCTGGGGGTTGTGTGGCTCCAACGTCCCGCTGGTGCTGGTGAGTGGTCCAGCAGGCGCTGCCATTTTTGGGGGCAGGGGGGGTTGTGCTGTTTCCCGGCAGTGACCCGGAGAAGCGGCGATTTTCCCGGAGTCTCCGAGCCAAACCCGCAGAGCTTCCAGGTGTGATATATATATACACTCTATTGGGGGCGTGGAAAGGGGCAGGAAGTGGGTGTGGTCAGATGTGTGGCAACCATATCTGGGAACATACAGGCTCCAGCTGGCAGGAAGCCTCTCCATTTTCGGGATGTGGGTAGGGGGGTCTCGCTGCCACCCTGGACCTGGCACCCTAGGCTTAGTCCCCCCGTACCCAATGAGTCTCCTTGCAGCACTCGGCTTTAGAGGGTCTTTTCAGCCCCCCTGGGCCTGTTAGGGGAGGTCAGAAGATCCCCCCCAACCGGCCCACAAAAGCAAGGCTGCATGAAAATTGGGACTGTCCCGCCAAAAACGGGACTGTTGAGGGGTATGTAGGTTTAAGGCAGTCATACATGTATAACCGCCTAATGCACGTATCTTGGAAATGCTGACACATAACATGTCCCGGGGGGGGGGCTCGTCCCATCATTCCTGTCTCTGTTTAAACACGTTACACGCTCCCTTTTTCCTGTAAAAATCCTTTCTTCAATACATACATTTTTTAAAGTATTACATTTTTATTAGAGGTTTTATTATTAATATTAATAAAATATCCATAATCTATTCATATTATTTATTAAAATATTTAATTTTTATTAGCGGTTTTATTAATAAAATATTCTTAATGTATTCATGTTATTTATTCCCCCCCATGACCTGTGCCTGGAAGCTGACGCCGCTCTGTGCCACGAGGACGGCCACACGATTTTTTATATAATATTTATTAGTTTACGTCATATGATTTTTTCTGTAAATATCTTCTGTTGGGTTATGTTTTGCATGCGCAGACAAGTTAAACAGAGGCTTCGGCCTCCACCGGAGAAATAAATCTCTAATTACACTTTTGCGTTAAATTGTTAATTCGACATAAACATAGGGGAGGGCTCGATACCCGCGCTCACAGCGGGGGAGGGGAGTTTATCTTCGGATCCTCCGATCCTTTGTTCTTCTGCCATATTGATTGTACGCCTGAAATTTGGGTAATTGTTACAATTATAGTAATGAAGGGCGACGTTTCCATCCCCGCGCGCTTTGCTGCAGAGCATTTCACGGAACAACCGCTAAGGCTCCGCTCCACAACGGAGCACGGACAGCACGCAGGTTTAAAGGTGCCGTTCCACCTGCTCTGCTGAGCTTTACATTTCTCTGATTAAAGGCAGAAAATTCCTGGAAATAAATGTCAAATTTTGCCTCATTTATATATTTTTTTTTTTTGCCGGGATCGCTTAATGGTCACATGATACAAACGTGGACACTGCGCATGCACGGAAAGCGCTCCTGTTGATTTGAATGGGAGCATTTTCCTGCCACTGATTGGCTGCTTCGAGCTTGAATGGAGACGCACCGGGGTGGCCAGTCTGGGCCCCGGCATTTTCACCATCTGAGCTAAAATGCAGGATTTAGCAGCGACATCATCGAGGGCGAGAGGCCAGCAGGGGTATGATGTCATGCATGTTGTTATTTATATACAGCGAGTGTAACAAGGAGACAGATTGTTAAGCAGGAGACACCAGAAGGCGTTTTTTGCTTCACAATAAGCAGAATTTATTTCATAGAATTCATTTTAACCGATTTACACCCGGCGTCTAAACCCAGAGGTAACAGCGAACCCCCATCGCACCCGGAAACTCTCAGGGGTTTTGCCCCAATCTCAGGGTGACGGGGCAGATTCTCGGAGCCGACTCCTTCCTATTCTCCCCGCTGTGATCATATATAAGACTCCCAGTTGGGGCTTTCCCAGTATGTTATGTTGATATCCCTGCTTGAATGCAGGTGACTCAATTAAATGTATCTTTAAATAATGGCAAACCAAGGTTTCCATGACAACCGGTATTAGAGCCATTTGGCAAGTTGCTACATGGAATCTCCATTAAAGGGTTAACATTTCAAGGGGTCTCATTTAGAAGGTTTACAATGTAAAGGAAGCGCTACGGAATATGATGGCGCTATATAAAATAATAAATGGGAAAAATATAAAGAGTATTTATATCTTTTTTTGACAATATGTTAAAAGGGTAAAACTTTTTCATGAAATATTTTATTTTCCCTTTAAAAAGAAATGCTTCGTTTTAAGCAGCCAGCCCCTTCTATTTATAAGGCCGACGCTCCGCAGCTGCCTAGAAATATTTGCTTCCCCATTTAACGCCACAGACGTCTCTAACTCGTACGGCGCGCCCGTCCGCTAAAAGCCCAGAAATCCATAACGCGCTTTAACGACTCGATCAATAACTTCGAAAATGGATTCCTTGGAAGTCGATCCCAGGAGTCCCTGCCGGGTTTTCCGCGTCTCGTCTTTAATATTGGTGACGGATGGTGGAATATCTCACAGCTTTAATGTTTAATACAGATAAAATATGGGAGCTTCACCAGTAGGCAACCCAGAGGGGGCGGGGCTAACTGTATATGGAGGTGGGGCTAGCTGTGCATGGGGTGGAGCTGGCCCCACATAGCTTAAAGTACGCAGGGAGTAGGAGGTGAAGTTTGTGAGGAGTGGGTGTGGCTAAACACCCCTCCCCTGTCTGGAGAAAGAGAAAAGTGATCCAGAGGTCCAGGGGGGAAAAGGATTTTACTCAGAGACTCCGGGTTAAACCCGAGGAAAGCAGTACTTCACCCGGAGACTCCAGGTTAAACTTAGGGAAGGAGGACGCAGGGACTGCCCCTCCTAAAAAAAGGACACTCGGGAGGCATGGCCACGTAATGCTTGCTGTTGGCTATAAGACCCCTTCAGACTTTTTCGTGGACATAAGACCACCGCCTGTGTTACCTCGGGACCGACCCCCCTCTAGCTATAATAATCATAACAGGCAAACAGGAGCCCGCTGTGCGGAACGCCATTCATTCTGTGACTCAAAGCGTTGGATCATTTCCTGCAGAAAGCGTCCGCAGAGGGCCGGCTCCACCTCGCCTCCCGAATTCGTGACTCACTATTCAAATAGACGAGAACATCAGCTGAGACGCGAGCGGCCACTCCGGCCAACGAGGGTGTGGGCGAGTGTGACTTACAGACATGACTTCACAGGAGCCCTGAGATAATGCCCCGGGGGCCGTTTCTACAAGTGCCCTGCTCAGCGTTACTCACGTGGATAAGGAATCAGGAAGCGTCCGCCTTATATTATTTGTACAAAAAACTCCCATTTCTGCTCTTTTTCAGGCATTTTATGCAGTGAAAACTGGGACTGTCCCCGAAAACCCAGGACTGTTGGGGGGGTACATAACAATGCTTTATTATTATTATTTCACATAGTGCCAGCCAGAGGGTTACATCTCATGCAGCACAGCTGTCCGGCCCCTGGCCCCCGGCGTAGACGCACTTAAGTCCTTGTCTGTGCCGGAGATATCGCAACTAAAAAAGTGCATTCCCCGGAACGAAACGCTGAAAATATCCCCGCGAAATAACGTCGGCTATTTAAGGAGCGGCCTCGGCCGACACGAGACAGATTTCCAACAGTAACAAATTTATCCCGGACCTGCGCCTCGCGGGGTCTCTACTTAAAATGTTAAATCTCGTGTGTAGGAGGGGGATGAATTTATTCCTCCCCGGCAGCTGCTGAAATGAATACTTTCGCTCCAATGATGTCCCGGCTCTTACAGTAAACTATAAAGGTAAACAGTGCTCGGTGACAAGCGGTGCCTCTTATAACAACACAGATGTCGTGTCCCGGCGTCTCCTCTCACCAGTCCTGACGTAGGGATATGTCTGTGAATTGGGTACTGATAGGCAGTCGCCCCCCCATAGGGAAGCTGAGAATTGGGGTGAAATGTGGGGAAAAAACGAACGCGACGAATACATTTTCGGTATGGAATCTGAACGATCGCTAAAAAGGGAGAGATAACGGGGAGGAATAACCATGCGGATTCTGGAAGGGGAGAGTGCCGCTCCTGTGGTATAAACATAAGCACGCGCTTAAACACTGCTTCCCCGGGGTCTCCGACGATGACGGGCAGCGAACCATCTTTAATAGAATGCAGATATAGGAGTGGAATTCCCTGTTCCCAAGAGCTTACAATTCACCGGCGGAGCTGTGGTATTTCGAGGGCAGAGAACGCAACCTTCTGGGCGGTTTTATTGGAGTTCTGGTTTGATTTGAGTTCATTCTTAGAATTTGGGCAGAGGACCCCCCACCCCCCCATAGCCCAAAGAGCATCCCGAATCTCAGCCTGAAATATGTCTGCTTAATGGCTTCCCAGGGATTGTATAAAGATCAGCTTCTCCTTTCAGGGGTCTGATTTACAGGATGAAGGCCGGACCCCCCTCGGACCCCTCGCCGCCCCTTCCCACAGCAGTAAGAGAAAGCCGTTCCCTTTCCGCTTGGATGAGCGCGAGGAATCCGGCACCCTCACCGCCTTTCATAGCCCCAAACGGCACCGACACTCGCCTCTGCTTCCCTAATCACAGCAATGAGGACCGTAGGCGCTCGCTCGCTGCTTACAGGGACGGGGACCTCTCCCCAAAAATAATCATTATTAACATTCTTATAATCTTTTATTTACCACTAAATTCAATAAATCTCACAATACTGCATACATGACTGTGAACACGTGCCTTGTTTTTTGGGGGGGGTGTTAGTATGTGTGTCTGGTTGTGTATGTTAAAGTGTGAGTATGTGTGTAAGTGCGAGTGTCTGTTAGTGCGAGTGTCTGGGTGTAAGTGTGTGTGTGTATGTGTGTTAGTGTCGAGTGTCTGTGTTAGTGCAGATTGGCAGGATGTGTGTGTCTGGGTGTGTGTTAGTGTAAGTATGTGTGTGTTAGTGTTGAGCGTCTGGGTGTGTGTTAGTGTGAGTGCCCCTCACTCTGGATCCTCCCGGTGTTTTTGAGCTATTTGGAGTAAAGTAACACTACTACTAATTTATTATCGAATAAATTTCTATCGAAACGTCTAGAATTGTCTGAAAGTGTGAAATGAGTTAATGTCAGGGTTTTTATGTTGTTTTTAGGCCTTCCTTTCTCCTAAAAGGCGCTGATAAAGTTGCAGGTTTTTCTGGTTCCTTTGGCCGCTGTTATAAGTTGGCTGCAGTGGCTGCGTAGCGGACGACGTTCTCTAAGATTTATGCGATCAGAACCAGGAAGTTCATTCGCTGGAAGAATCCAAATTTCTCTGCGAATAACAATAATAATAATAATAATGATAATAATAATGAAAATAATAATGATAATAATATTAATAATAAGCCGGATGAATTCCGACTCCTTAAAGAGCTTTAAATAAACGGCACTCCGTGGAGTTTGGAGGATCTCCTCGCAGACCGTCCTCTGTCTCTGCGCCCGGAGTCCGTGTCGTTGGAGATGTCTTGGACACCGTTGGTGGTCCGGAGATCAAGGCTGAAGAGCAGCTGGTCCATCCCGTCACTGGTTTTGCCAGACGCACAGGGCCACCATTGATGACGTGAAAGCCACCAGTGTTCATGCAGATCCGCTGGTGGATCTCGGGAAACCGACGATTTGAGTGAAAAGTTATCTCCGGACCTACGCTCACTATGGCCAAGACGATGGATGATGGGCGCTATAGTCCAGCTGTTAGAAACGTAACATTCTAAACGCCAAGATCTAGGGTTGTTTGTTCCTTGAATTTATATATTTCAGAAAGGAAACGTCTGTATTCGGGGAGTCCTGCCCGTTTACGCAACGATAACCGGATCCTCGTACATGAACAGAGACTGCTGAGCCAGCTGTTTGCAGGACCGGACTGGCGCTGGCTGCGGCGTATACAAAGAATGAGACGTTCTTCATTCACACCCCGAGCTGCTTCCTGCCCTGCAAGTCCCGACAGCGCGTAGACGGCTCGGCGAGTCACACCTAACACGGCGCAGGCACGCGTAATCATTCATGTTCCATCAAGACTGACTCTTCCATTACATAATGTAGGTGTGTGCGGGATGCCTGGAGGTACGCAGATTCTTAAATAACTCACCTGTAATCAAGCAGGGATGCCAGCTGCAAGACGAACACCAGATACATAGACTCCGGACTTAAGCAGGCCCGGAGTGGGGAGGACTAAGTGGCCCTGGCACTTTAAGGCCACCTGGATACGCGCAGCCTCGTTACATTTTTTACACTGCAGGATACAATCTGCCGCTGGAGGAGCAGTAAATGTGCGGCACTGTGGGCCACCGACCCGCTGGGCATTTGCCCAACGCGCCAAAAAGTTAGTCTGGGCTTGACCCCAAGAATCTGGACGTGGTTTCCTATATGGGGGGGGGGGTCGATAACACGTTTCCACTCATAGTTCCTTCACTGCTGTGGAGATGTGTAGTTCATTTGCATGCAGGGTCAGACTGATGACGCCATAGGGGCGGGGCTAATGAACTCCTTTCTCTCCAGCTGTACAGACGTTTTAGGATAAACCCCCCAGACCCTGTCACAGACTAAGAATTCGATGTATTGAATCTATTTAAAAAAAAGTATGAATTTTTATAGCTTCTTTTTATTTTATTAGCTTCTGACCTTGTTACCATGACAACGGGGTAATCTCAATTACTCACTAATGAGCCACGCGATCAGGCAAAAGGAAGAGAAACTGAACTTTTAGAATTTACAGTAAGAATGAGAGAAGTTCCAAGTAAGTGAAGATCCATAACACAGTAGCGAAAAATTCCCCTTTTTAATATTTGAATGTACGTAATAATCTATACATGTTCCTGCAACGGGAAAGCCTGCCTGCGCCGGAGGGCAGGGAATTCAGGTTCGTTCCAACGATGATTATGTCTCCCTACGCCGAGACTTCAACGAGATCCCCGCCGCGGGGAGGCAGTCGGGCTGTTTATTCGTCACCGGCTGAGATGATTTTCATTTATAGAGATTTAAATCCACCCCAGCCTCGCCCTGCGCTGTATAAACCATAACCGCCAGGAACCGGGCCGACTCGCAGAGATCTGCCTCGCCGAGCAGTTACCAAAAACACCCGGGGCCATAAAACGGTTTCTGGATACAGAGCAATCTGGATGCATAAAACATATAAAAACTCTATTACTATCGTGCCAAAGAGCGGAACGGACAGCGTTTTGGTAACGGGATAGCGGCAGGAAACGCGAACAGATTCATTAAATCTCTAATTGGGAGAGTATTCCAAATCCCACGGAAAAATACATTTTTTGTCTTGGGATTTAGTGAGTGATGTTAAACGGCACATTTTTATATTTTATTGTAAATCAAGGTAACGATTAAAAAAAACAAAACAGTTGTTCGATAACCAGAAATCTGATGAATCCAAGCTCTGTATCCCTCCGCTTAGGATATCAGCTATAATTGAACAGCCCCCCGCAGCGCAGGTCTATACGCCGCCCCCCCCTGTACCCGGGAACCGCTGACCACCCGCTGGCGCAGATAGCAGCCAATTTACTGGATCCGCAAGCGAGAAAAACAAGCAGTGCGGGGAGCGAAGAGACAGAACGGAAATGTGTAAAGTGCCCCAAATTAGATCTTTTGCCCAAAACCTTCACCCTTTTTCTTTCTCTCACAATAACAGTTTTTATTCTGAGCCGGTTTCTTCCTTTTTTTTTCCCCCCACTCTTGGCAAAACCGCATCTACGTTCCTTATAATCGCAAACATTAAAAGCCATTCCATGCGCTCGTTATTGACATTGTGGAATAACCCCCCCCCCCCGGCTGCTTAAATATTAGAAGAAAGGAATCCATCCGGATCCAGATTTGCATCATATTTTCATGCAAAAACGACATAATAGCAAACATGATCTTTGTACTCAAAATAAAAATATTAAAACGACCCATTGTTTGGGCTTTTTGTTGGGCAATCCGACAATAAGACGTTAAAACACTTCCGGCGATGTATCCCGGCCCAGGGCAGCAGGTCCAGGGGGCAACTGCAAAAACAGGGGGGCAGATCATCTTCTTGGGTAATCATGGTGGGCATTTGATCTCGGCAGCAGGTCTATATACGCGATGGAGGCTGCGCTGTCTAAGCAGAGCGTCCATAAGCGGCATTAAAGGGCTCTGCGTGCCTTTAAGATGCGGCATGACATATCACGGCACGCTGTGCGCCATTTAATGTATTAAAGCGGCTGACCTGGAGGGGGTGGCCCCAGAGGAACCGCAAAAGTCAAACACGTCACTGGTGCCTTCGGACAGCGCTTCAGCTCTTAGGAAACGGCAGCGCAAAAGAGGTTAAATCTGCTAAATTCCATCAGCGAGAACAGGTATTTATACATAAAACCAACACGGTGATGTCAGAAGACGATAAGAACGCATCACCCCCGCTTACATCGTTCTCATCCGCCATACATTCGCACCCTTTGCAGAGAACCGCATTTCAGCCTCGGACGACAGAAGAGGAAACGTTACGAGCGGAATTCATGTAACTTTAGTGGACCAGCAAACGCGGGACAAAAAAATACACAAAAGGGTTAAAACAAAACAGCTTCCGGTGCAATGAAGCACCCACGATAAAGAGGGATGCCCCGCCGAGACGCTCGCTTCACTGCCGGAGCGAAAAAACGGGTCTCAGAACGCTGGACGGGCGGATCACAAAGGGTTAATCCCCATTCCAGGACCCTGACAGGGTTAATTCATTCCCTACTGAGCAATCTGCGTAGGAAAGCTGGTTAAAAACTAAAAATAAGCAAAAATCACATTGACTATGGCCAATCCTTAATAATAATAACAATAAAAACAAAAAATTACAGGAACGCTCTCTCTCTTCTCAGTCCCCCGTCCGTTGTAATAAATATCGCAAAAAACATGCACTCTCTTTCAAGTCAAAAACACAGTGTTATAACAGCAAAAAAAAACAAAAAAGAGGAAAAATCACTGAAATTAAAAAAAAAATTCAACTACGAGTCCATGGAAAGATCTTCCGACCGAGAGCCCAGAATATAAAAGCAGCCGTATTCAGCGAAGCTTCCAGTTGTAGAGAGAGGGTCCCGGGGGGCCGCGCACGGAGCTGGATCCATACGGAGGGTCTCTGTTCCACCAACGGGAGCGAGAGAAAACAAAGAAGTCGGCTTCTTTCGCAGGTCAGGTAAACATTGAGAAGAAGCGTCTCCTCGGGACGGGACCCCCAGTTTGCTCTTTAGGGGCCCGGAACCCGCTTCTCGTGTGCAAAAAAAGGTGGAAGCATCGGCAGGCGGCCCGACGGCGAGAGGCGGGCGATCTAGAGCTAAAATAAACGAAAGTTACGGAAAACTTTTAGGCGAGTGATTTAAAAAGAAAAAAAAAAAAAGCGAGGAGAGCGGGGCGAAGGATCCAGAGAAACGAAGTCCCTCCAAACGCTGCAGAACGTCTCTCCCCCCCGTCCGTGCTCTTCATCCGGCATTTGTTCCGTTACTGCCTCCGGTCCTCCGTCTCCGATCGAGAAAATGCCATGACCACATCCTCGGCGCCTGGAAGAGAAATAAATACGAGCGTTACGGGCTTATAGCTCTCTGTGCCGGGCAGAGGGCATCGGGGGCCGTGATCCCCGTCGCCTACAAAAACCTGGACTGTCTCTGAAACACGGGACACTTGGAAGGTATGAAAGGGTAATACTTCCATCGAAGAGCTTACCAGTAAAGGTTAAATCATTTTGCTGTTATTTTTTTTAGAATTACCAACCACTGCAGCACTTTTATTTTTAAAAAGACGCCGGAACGCGATGGCTACGTCTGCCGATACACGGCAACGAAGAAGCGACGCCGTGCTGTATTACAGCCCCCCCCCCTCCGTGGACTAAACCTGCTGCGGGGTACGGCAGACGGCATTTCTCTCCAAAAAACAAAAATGGATGTCTGAGAACAATGACCCGGGGCACAATAAAATAAATGAATATTCTAAATTGTCACCCAATAACTGGAAATATTTCTTTGTATTGAAAATAAAAATATAAAGAAAAGAAAAAAAAAACACTGGGAAGAAGACATTTAACTGCTGGTCGGGAAAAATCTGTAATAAAAAAAAATTAAAAATGCCAATTTGCCTGTGAAAAATTATTCCTCGAGGAACGTTTGATGAGAGCGCAACACCTGAGACCTGAACCGGATTCTACTCGGGTCGTGAGCTGTTATTTTTATTGTAAAATTTAGGTTCAAATGTTTTTTGGATTTTTAGGATTTGTCTTGAATTTTTTTTTTTAGTTTTTTTCTCCAACCTGAATTACCAGCGGAGCTGCAAAAAAAGAGAAGCAGGCGAGCGGATGCGCTCTAATAATCCTCCCCCCGCTACCCCAACCCTATAGGGAGCGAGCCTCCGTCACCGGCAGAGCGAGGAGACCGCTCTGGGGTTGCCACGGCAACGGGATGGCAAATCGGCAGCTCCACGTCTGGATGTCTAATGAGGATCACAAGGCAACTCGGCAAAAGGCATAGAAAAATAAATAAAATTAAAATGAAACTGCCGGCGGCGTGAACGCAATTTATCGTTTACTCCTCTGGCACTGAAAAAAAACAAATAATATATATTTTTATATATAATATAAGGAAGTCTTTTTCATATTTTATAGGGAATGGTAACAAAAATGTTTAACAAAAAATATACTCCTGACGCGTTTTACTCAATTGTGTACAGAAAAACACCCGACATATTAAACCAACCTAAAAATTAAATTATAAAAAAAATGTGTACTTTGAGAACAAAATCAAAGCATATTGATGCTAAAACCCCCAGAAATATCCAATTCATCCCACGCGCTTCAAACCCACACGCGTGAAACGATCTGCTCATCACGCGAAACCCTCCGGGTGCCAGAAAGCGATGTTTTTCATTTATTTTTATTGCGATTGGGTGAAAAATACAATCAGGGTGACTAAATCTTACAACTAAACCCCAATCGCAGATAAATCAGAATATAAAAGTAACTGAAATTACTAATTATGTGATTTGAAAACACAACTTACTGCAAATATACCATTTAAAAAAAATAAAAATAAATAAATATATCACTATTGTATGTTTGTTTAACCCCTTAATGACAAAGCCCGTACATGTACGGGCTCAAAATGCATTTTTTCCCAATGGGTTTAGGGACAGCCCATTGCCCTTAAGGGGTTAAATCCTTTATAAACATCTTTTTAGGTTAGAAACAGGATAAACTTTTTATAAAAATGCATTTTATGCATCTTAATAATAAATACAGCTGGCAGATTCTTCTCGAGTGGAACATTTACGCCTCTCGCAGCTCTCATCCCTAACGAAACATTAAATACGAGCAGAAAGACCCTTTATATCTGCCAGATAATGGCGTCGGCACCAAGAGACCCCCCTAAAGCCAGGACGAGGGTGACGGTGCATGCGCAGACATCAGCATTACTACGGGGTGCTGCAGTGACATCTAGTGGCCATCGCAGGGAAGTACAGGAGTTAAATCGCCGGGATAAAGGTGCCGAAAAGAGATCGCTGTCAATTCTTCTTATAATGTTTTCGGGGGGGGGGGTCATTTCTAAAGACAGACGTTCCGCAACAAATGCAGCATGCAGGCCGGGAAACACAGAATCAGGACTGGCTCGGCGAAGTCCACGTAATTAAGTGCAGCTTTAGTTACACCGAGTGCCCAGTCTCTTTGATGTATGTTTTATGGAACACTAAACACGTTTACAGTCTCCTTACCACTTGCAGGTATCCATCACAAGCAGACGCGGCCCGATACTTACCCTGATCGATGGAGTGCTGGGGCAATTGGCTGAGCTGGCTGTTGACCACCCCCGCGTACGACCGCAGGAACCCCTCTTCGCTGGGGGTGAGCTGTCGGAAGAAGAGGGACACGGTTGGCCAAATAACAGGAGCAGACAGTTTAGCTGCGCCTTATACTCAAGCCCAATAATACTCACGTTGGAACCCATCTTCCGAAGCATGAGCAGCACTCGGACTTTCTGCTGAATGTACATTTCTTCCGGACTCTTCCCGGGGGGCCCCTCGCGGTTCATGCCCCCTGCCCTGCTCCCTAAAACACCAAGAAACAAAGCCTTTTGGTCTCGTTGAGGGTTAACAGCAACGTATTCTCCAACGAATCATCCGCTGCCCTTTGTCACGGGGGAAGTGTTTTTCAGTTACACGCTTCATCTCACATAACCTACTCGCTCAGGATGCGCAAAGGAAAAGGCTTCCCCCAGCCGCTAACAGATCTCCTCTACACAATAAAGTGTTTCTTTGTCACCTGCGACGGCTACAACCTTTCCCCGCGTAATAACGGCTACCAAATAACCGTCAGCCGCGCAATACGCCATTCACCGAGCCGTCTGCCCGTGCGTGCAGGGCTTTGAGTTAAAGCTAGCGGCGTGGTCTGCGGCAGGCATGCAGCGCAACGTATTCACTGACCTTATGGTTTACGTGCCGGGATCTGCAGCCGAAAGGGTTAAAGTTGAAGAGGACCCTGAAAAACAAATTATCTCTGAATTAGCGTGATTTATAATTCAGATTATATATAAAGTGTGCAAATATACATATAGTCTCTATATACGGTATATTATATATGTCTCCGGCAATGACATGGTTAACGCTTTTATTATTATTATTATTATTTTGTTTATTTCCCTCGTTAAATTCCTGGCTCAATTAAGTCAGCGAGTCATCGGTTGGCTCTTACTCCATTTATTTTGCGGTGTAGGACGGGAGGCTGATGTGACGCGGCACGCGGAGCAGCCGGACGCCGTATCGCTGCCGGCCAATCACTGGAGAGGAGCAGTCCGCCGGCGACCAAGTTACCTCTAAGGGTAGGAGGAGAACCCGGCAGGACTCTCCGTGTTGAAGCCGAGTGGCTTCCGAGAGCCGCTCCGCTCCAGCTGCACCCAATGCCGTATAAATACGTATAAAGCGCCAACAATCCCCGCAGCACTTCTTACAGTCCCTACATTCAAAGGGTCCGACAGAACCAACAGACTAAGCCGTCCCGATACATTAAGGAGAGAGGGTCCGGCCTGTGACGAAACGAAGACCGCTTTCCATCAGCATCTGGCTGCAGAGACCTACAGAAAGTACCCCGGCGGCCGCGGCGGGGCATTTACCGGCCAATCAGAACGTCCGCGTTAATGCATAGAATATTTCAGTTACGGCACCAGCTGTCGGGTCGAATGCACAGACGTAATCTAATCCGGGACGTATGTCCATCCCGTGACTCCCAGCAATCACACGCGTCACACGGTAACCCCGCGTCCGGCATCAAAAGCGAGGTAGGTCTCCTACCGGGGCCGGACTGGCCACCTGGCACACACACCAGGCTAGTGCCAGGGGGGCCGCCGGGCAACAACACTGCGCCCTGCACACCCCAACGCGTTTTGCCTGAACCCGACGCCTACGCGCAGGACGGGCATCTCGTTCGGATTGTGACGCGATGAACGGCTCGTTACGTCCTGTTTACCCCGTTGTACAGCGCTGCGGAGTATGACGGCGCTATATAAATCCATAACAATAGTGACTCCGCAGGGCGTTTCAACACAAAAGTCCTCAGACCGCTGCCCCCCAGAGAGGCCACTTTGTGGCCGTGAACACCGGGCCCAGCTGGGGCAGAACGAGCCCCTCAGGAAGGATACAGGGTGGTTCGTTTAACATGTTGGAGGAACACTGAGGGGGTAATAAGGGGTACACAGGAGGAGTGTTAGCTGGGGTACTACAGGAGTGCAGAATGTTGGGGTAACAGAGAGCCGGGGGTAACAGAGAGCCGAGGGTAGAAGGCAGTGGGGGTAACAGAGAGCCGGGGGTAACAGAGAGCCGGGGGTAACAGAGAGCCGGGGGTAGAAGGCAGTGGGGGTAACAGAGAGCCGGGGGTAACAGAGAGCCGGGGGTAACAGAGAGCCGGGGGTAGAAGGCAGTGGGGGTAACAGAGAGCCGGGGGTAACAGAGAGCCGGGGGTAACAGAGAGCCGGGGGTAACAGAGAGCCGGGGGTAGAAGGCAGTGGGGGTAACAGAGAGCCGGGGGGGGTCGAAGGCAGTGGGGGTAACAGAGAGCGGGGGGCGAGGTGGAAGGTAGTGGGGGTAACAGAGAGCGGGGGGGGGGGAGAAGGCGGCTGTGGGGTAACAGGAAGCCGGGGGTGGTTGCCTAGGCAAGGAGGCAGTTCAGGCGAGGCCGGGCAGCCTCCGGATGCAGGCGGGAGACAAAGAGCAGGCCGACCGGGCAGGCAGGAGCCTCACACTCCGGGACTCACCTGGCGGGCAGGCCGCAGCTCGATCCCAAGGCGAGGGGTCCGGTGCCGGGCAGGGTGTCGGCGGCTCCGGCCTGTGTACGAGGGAAGTCCGGCCAGAGCCTGAGAGTCAGCGGCCGGGGAGGGGGAGCCAGGGGCGGGGCCTGCTCCGGAGGAGGAGCCGGGAGCCGGCGTCACCCGGGCAATGGTACGTAATAATACGAATTAATACTAGTAATAATAATACTAACAATAATAACAATAGTAATAATAGTAACTATGGTAATAATGGTAACTATATTGCTAATAGTAATAATAATAGTAACAATAATAAGAGTAATAAGAGTAACTATAGTAATATTAATGGTAACTATAGCGCTGCGATACAATGTATCCATCAGACAGTTTCAAGCCCATTGACCGGCTTTCATTAACGCCGGCTGAGGTTCTGGGAGTGACTGCACCCTGCGTTGGGGATTTGGGGATTTGTGCCACAACCTGGAGTTTCTCAATGGCGTCCCCGAGAAGCAGCGATTCACCGGGAGCCTCCAGGCGAAACCCAGAGAGTTCCCGGGCGTGAAGATATCGAAGACTGCCACGATTGGTGCTTTTGCTCCCAGTATGTTATGGTTGATTTCCCTGCTTGAATGCAGGTGACTCAGCAATGTATATCTTTAAATGAGGACAAACCAAGGGTCTTGGTATAAGAGCCATTTGGTGAACACATTAGATGAGTCTCTACGTTGAAATCTGTATGATGGGCTGATAAAGGGTTAATATTTAAAGGGTGAAACAGACCCTTCAGAGACTCAACGTAAAATTCTCCATTGAGTGATTCACACACAGAAAAAATGATCTAATTATTACAATTATATTATAACATTATTTAATACATATTATAATAATAATATTCTAGTCATATATTACATTATTAACAGCGCGCCACGTACTCTACATACTCCCACTACGCAGAACATGCATCCCCTACAGAGAATGTCCATCCATTTCAGGATGACTTTTAAATATATATAAAAAAATATATATTTAAATAGAAAACCCTGGAATATTAGAAAATTCCACCGTAATTCACCAAAGCAAAGAGAAACCAAGAGAATTCCATCAGCGAGAGGATCTGGGTTGAGATTATAGACGCCCCTGGGCAGTGGAGGGTTATATCTGATATAACGACGATCCTCACACCCTTAAGCCCAGCAGCTGAATGCACTCTTCCTAAAATATATCTACTAAGCGTGCAGTCACCCCGCGCCAACACGTAACACAATCTGACACGCGAGGAGTCAGCTCATTCCTCCCGCGAGCCCGACCCAGATGATGCCATCCTCGTTCCAGTGAGGCGGATCCCGTGCTGGTGTGAGGATCACACAGGGCAGCCGAAAGTCTCACGTCCGTTAATCGTAACGCTAATAGCCAGGGATGGACCGGGACAAGGTGGTTTTCTTGAGTCCGGAAGGAAGGTCATTCAGCCCTTGATTCAATGTAACAACTAACAATGTTGAATAGATGGCCTGCTGTTGAGCGGTTCGGAGATCTCAGTTTAGTTACAGAAGGTACATCTCCACCGACCAATCAAATCTTCAAACTGACCACGTCCCGGGATTCTCCGGTTACGCATTAAACCCTTTCCCGATCACGTTCCCATTTCCAAGGTCACTCTAGCATCTAGAGATCTCCAGGTTCCTATTCTCCAACTCACGAAGTACCATTAAACATATAAAAAAGGAGAGCTGGAGAATATCATCAGCATCCTCGGAGAATCCCGTACGGTTAGGTCATTCTATCCAGCATTTCGCCTCTAAAGTTAATAGAATTAGCACCAAAAAAAAGAAAAAAAAACCCGCTATATGCAAAAAAAATAAAGAAAAAAACAGTTTATTGAAAGTAGTAAAACATCCTGCATAATACTTATCACAGCAACATGTCACAAACATCAATTATTAAATATTTCATAATATCAAGTGAAAGAACATGACTCAACGAACCTTTTGTGGCCTGTAAAAAGATAAAAAAGAAAAAAAAAGAAATCTATACAATGTCAGTCTCTGGACGGGCGACGGAGAGAATTCACTAACCCCCGGGGGCCGCTAAACACACTCTGTTCTACGGTAACATCGGATTCAAATATAGAAAAACACGACTCGGACCCAACTTTGTGCTCAACGTCAGTGACACTTGGAAGTTCATTTCTTTGTATTCTCCACTTCGATACTTGCGAGGGCCAGAACTTTGTCCCCTGATCCTGCGCGTCGAACAAGGCAGGAAAGAATAAACAGAAACATTTTAGACTATAGCGACAGAACGCAAACACATCCTATATATATTATTATTAGAATGATGATGTCATCGTGTCGCACGGATAAAACACACAGTCCAGTGAAAATGGGAGCTAAACTGGAGAAACTGGGAAATCTATGGCATGGCCAGTACTCACCCAGTCCTTCTGAGACCTTCTGAAAGTGGCTGAGGGCGGCTCCTGCGTTCTCCGAGAGGAACGCTTCATCTTCCGGAGTCAACTGTATCACAAAATATAGTTCATTAAAGGAACAGCCTGGTCCCCAAAATGTTTTTTTTCTATCTTTTAATGCAATTACTGGAGTGTATTCTGCACGGACATTGTTTAGCGATTCAAATTATTAAATTAAATCAAACAGTATCTTTTTTTCTTGAAAACTTTGTTGGTTTCAGAAATTTCCCTTCTGTTTTCCGACAACAAAGGATTTGAAGGGAAACAAAACCACCAGCGATGGCGTCTCCGCTTCAATGAGAGCTTATTCCGAACGCATGGACCTCCGAGGTTTACCTTCTCTCCCAGCTTCCGCAAGGCGGTGAGGATCTCGCCTTTCTGCTGCGTGTAGAGGTCCCGGGCCAGCTTTCCTACCATTAGATCTCGATCCATCTAGCAGAAAATATCACATGTTAAATATTATCTTAAGGTGGCGCGATGCCCAGTCACCATCTGTCATCCCCTTAAGTAAACTTTGTGCAAGGGATGGAGAAAAAAACCAAACTTTACAATTTATTGGAATTTTTCAAATGTATCAGCAAAAAGAAAAGCGCAAAGGACGGGCGAACAAGCTTCTTAAATGAGAAATGATGGAGGTGGGAGAGAAATACTAAATGATGCGCTTTCATCTTTATCCTGCCTTCCACCCACCTCACTGGATTTCTCTTATCTCGCTATTTCAACGTTGTGTTACTTAAAACAACCGTTTTGACCTCTGCACGTAAAACAAGAGCCGGAGGTCGCTATTTTATCCTTTTGGAGGATAAGGAGCTAAAAATATATAATAAAGAAGACCAAGAAGAACTTACTTCTGCTAAGCGCGTGCGCAGCTGCCCGGGTTGTTTCTTCGCAAACATCCTGATAACTTCAGGGGTTTTGAAGGCTTGGCTGATCGCGGCTTGGATCGCCTGAAAATAAACACCAGCGGCATTTCGGTTTATTTTTAAATGCAGGATAGTTGGGGGGGGCATTCTCATTTTTACGTCTTAGAATGTCGACAAAGCAAAGGAAGCGACGATCACAATAATTTGTTCCAAGTAATGGTTCCAGGTCACAATTAAGTGACGCATTGTTATCCCAGAAACTTTCCCAAACTCCTAAACCAACAAAAAAAAGCCGTCGAGTTACCCCGCTTTGCAAAAATAAGTTCTGGGGTTTTTTTTATATTAAAGCGTATTATATGTGTTTAACCATATGGTGTAACCGGCCGTTTCCAAGAGATAAATGTATTCCTGGCAACTCGATACAATTACTGATACATTTTTATCGTGGGGTCTTTGCGCGCAGCAAAGACCCCGTGTCCCAAACTGGTATTTTGTCCTTCTAGAGCAGGGGCTGCTGCAGGACTACATCTCCCATAATGCTCTTTAAGCTAAGGGGCTGGCTGAGGAGGATGGGAGATGTAGTCCTGCAGCAGCTGGAGGGCCGCAGATTGGACGCCCCTGTTCTAGAGACATGGAAAAGAACAAAGTGAAGAAAACCAGGAAACATTCAGCCGACTTCTCCCAAGCTCTACATACAGAAGAGATTTATAAAATGCTCTAGCATGTACAGGTAAGTCTGCGTTTTGTCTGTTTTCTCGTTAAATTGATAATTACAGTTTGCCTGGGCTTGATCTCTCACTAGCGTTGCTTCAGCAGCTGATAAACGTCATTCACCTCCGACCCACGCCCCGCGATTCCTCGAAACACCCTGGAAGAAAATGATCTCACCAGCTGCATCCCGCTCAGCTCATCCACCAGAGTCATGTCTCCAGACATGATCTTCTTCAGAGAATCGTTAAACTCGCTCAGCTGCTCGAGCGTCTCCTTCTTGGTCTCTTCGTACTCATCGGCGTCCAACTCTTCCCTGAAGGAAAACAAGCCTTCTGAGACATTCTCCACCGCGGGGCGAGTGGTTCTATGAGTTTAACGAGACCTCCCCTCCGAAAGCACTTGCATTGATATAAACCGGAGCGCCGGTACTCCACATTAAAAACATAAAAGCGCCTTTTTATTAGTAGGGATCAGTATGGAACTGCACAGAAATGTACATTTATTCATATATTTTCCACAGCTTTAGAAAAAGACCACCTTGGCTGCATTTTACCTGCATTCCTCCAGATCCTGGAGTTGCTGCATCAGCCGATCTAACTGTTCTTCCAGATTCTGCCTCAATTTACCCGTCTCGGTTTTGCCTCTCGATGCCATCTTTAATAGTCCCTTAACAATTTCAAATAAAATACATAAATACAACATGTTCTGTTTGGCAAATGGGGGCTGAACTTTCTTTAACTGTAACAGGTCAGCCCCTTTTATATCACTCTCTATGGTTGTACCTCTTTCTACATTATCATTCAAAAGTTTGGGGTTAGAAGCTTAGAAATTAATTTTGTTCATTAAAATGACAGACGGGGTTAATGCTGTAAATGACTATTGTAGCTGGAAGCGACTGATTTTTAATGGAATCTCTTCATAGGCGTACAGAGGCCCTTTATCACTCCCATCACTCCTGTGTTCCAATAGCCCTTTATCACTCCCATCACTCCCGTGTTCCAATAGTGAAGTTTGGGCAAAGCTTATACCTTTTATTAGGCTGGCATAGAAAAGAAAAAGTTATATAAGGTTTTAGGACCTCCGAGGTCTCTTCTTCAAATGATGGACCTGGAGAAGAGACCTCTGAGGCCCTTAGATTGTATGCACATCTTTTTCTGTATAGATTTCCACTAAAACATTTGCAACACAGTATATGAAGGTGATATAGAGCACTGAAATGGTTAAATGCAATTAAGCTAACCCAGACTTTCATGCAAATACGTGAGAAATAACCCATAATATAGAGCTATAGAGGAAGACTGGAACAAAGGCATGGAGCTGAACGGGTAAAACCAGGGTTATAAATGATTAATGAATCCTCCAGCCTTTTCCCCTGTAGTAGTAGATACATGGAATAGATTTACAGCACAATTTGTGACCTTCACGTCACATGGGCTGATGACTCCTGTCACTGAGCGAGGTACACAAATCGCGGCCACATTGCTCCACCCTACCTGCTTCCGGAAACGGGCTTCACAAAGCGCAGGACTCTTCCGGTGCGCGTCACGGCTCGCGAACCAATAGCAAGGGAGGAGGTGTGTGCGGCCAATCAGAGCGGCGCCTTCACAGTGTGCGGTGCTGAAATTGTTCCCCCATGAGGTGGGTGAGTAGCAGTGTCACGGGGCAGTTGAGGTGTCAGGGGAGGGCGCGGGGCAGTTGAGGTGTCAGGTGCCAGTGTCTCGGTGTACACAGAATGCAGCTCCCGGGGCTCCTATACGTATGACTTTATACTCCATGAATTCATCTTTATTACCACACTGGGGTGCAATGGTCTGACTCCCTCCTACCCCCCCCCCCCCACACACACACACAGTGTGATCATATATAGGATTCCCAGTTGGTCCCTTTGCTCCCAGTATTTTATGGTTGATCTCCCTGCTTGAATGCAGGTGACTCGGTTACGTGTATCTTTAAATAATGACAAGTCAAGGTTTCCTTGGCGGCGAGTCGCTTCACAGAATCTTCACGATGGGCTATAAAAGGGTTAATATTTCAGGCGTCTCAGGAGCGTTCATTTACAATCTAAAGCAATTATAATATATATTTAACAAATACAAAACGTTTTTGTTGCCATTGAAACATATATATATATATAGAAGAATGATATAATGTAACACGTTTACTCCATACATTAATGTGAAGGTGTGTGTTAAGTGGTCTTTTACTGAATAAATGACTTTGTTATTGATAGTAAATGTACTTGCGGTTAGTTGCAAGGTTACCTTTCTAAAGGGGTGAGATTACCCCTTAAACCTTAGGGGATCCTGCCTTGTCATGTCTTCATGTCCACTGCTATGTTTATATATATATATATATATACGGTATATAATAATAATAATAATATATATATATATATATATAGATTGATCAGGGCTATGGTGGGGGATAGCCTTGTGAATTACGCACCCAATCTTAACTATTGATATACCCTTTGGCTTTATTATCAGTTTCACGTGTAGGTGGTATATTAACATTTGTCTATAAGGTCATTTAGTATTTTAGCTTTAACTCTTTGTGCCAAACAGCATCGTCGGTGTGATCAGTTACTTGATTTTTTATTCTAGATGAATAAATTCACACCAAGGAGCTCTCTGGATTTGCAAAATTGCAAATTGGAATCCCAGTTGATAATACCGGTCTGAGGGTATGTCATTCATCTCTGATGGGTGGGGGTGCTGACTCCACCCACTTTTTTTGCATATGGAGCTAGCCACACCCCTTAACTATGTAAAGTAACATTTGCGTTGTGCGCTCAATCTCGGTCCTTTCACTTTAAAATCTGTTCCATTTGTGGCTTATGAGTCGGTCTAATGTCCTGCTGACCCTTGAAAAGCCAAAGTTACTGTATAATATGAGTGACATGTTGATTAATTAAATTGAAATATATCACCTGTAATGTTCAGCATGTGTTTTGTAGACAGTTATTCCAGCGAGAGCTTAGTTTCATTGATTTATTAGATATTATTTTTTATAGCAAATGACAGAAATACTTGAACATAGAGAAGTTCTGTTACTTAATAAAACAGCTTAAAGATAAAAAAGATAAGAGCTGCACCAGATTATCGTGTATACTGAGCTGTGAAAAAAGCTAAAATCAGAATAAAGAAGCAATGCTATTGGGGCTGCATAAAACCTGATAGATGCTAATTCTGATGAATTTTATTGTCACAATGTGTCGCAGACTCGCTCCCAACACCATTGTAAATCACCCCTTATGTATCCAGTTACGGTAACGTGAACGCTACCCTTCAGTATATTAGTTATTAATGTTTTATATAGCGCCATCCAATTCCGTAGCGCTGTACAATGGGGTTTTATATGGTGGTCGTTCTGTTCTAGTTAATTAGATCCAGCAGGTTCGTCTGTGAACCTTCTAAATCACAGAATCCTCTTTATATCTATTAGAAAATGACATCTTTAAAAAGACAATTTTGTTACAGCAATGTTTCTTCATTTTCTAACGCAAGCTGGGTTAAATAAGGCTAATGGATCTCTCAGCCAAAGGTAGATGCCCGTAGGTGTTCATCATCGTGAGAGTGGATCCTAAAATCTCTGTGCTGTTCACAAGACTGGCTTTATACTATTATATATCTAGAGGCTGAATAACACTATATTAAAAAAAACCACAATAAAATATAAGGAAAGTGAGACAATCAGGATGTCTGTTGTTCTGTAGACAGTTGAGGACTTTTGTGCAGAATTCATGTTATCGGTAGTGTTCCAGATTTTATAATGTTTCTAGAATTAACCGCGGCAAGTCTTCCCCACCTCCACGCTTTCTGCACTAAACTATGCACAGTGCAATAATTAATTCATGCAGGGAGCGCTGCCAAAGCCGTCGTCCTTTGTGAGAACCTGACAGAGACCGTCGGTTAAATGAGCGCTGAGCTCGGCTGGCACACAAAGTATCTGATGCGGGGCGGCCTTCAGGGAGAGCCGGGTCTGCTTAGTAAGGCGCGTAAAGACCGGGGTTTTAATAGTTAACCACAGTGAACTACCGATGAGCTGCCCAAAGCCCCACTGCACGTTCATGGGGGGCAAATAATATTTGGGATCACGTTAAGGCAGGTCCTTCTTAAATCACGTGGTTCTTCTTCATGGGAAAATTGCACAAATTGGTTCAGTAATGAGGGATCCGTTAGACGTGCCACAGGCAGGGGCAGGAGGTCGCAGCTTCGTAGCAGATCCCAGTCCCTGACGCTTTGTTCAACACCAGTCCGGGAAATGTGTAATTTAAAAGCCAAAAAGGTGCCAAAACCAGGTAAAATCCTACATAAAAAAAGAAATGTGGCAGAACAGAAAGCTTTAACTTATATTTTGTATAAACACCTTTTTTTAAGGATCTGTGTATGCAATAAATGGCAGTTGTGACGCGCTTACCTGTAGAGAGAATGGAAGCCACAGATAGCACCATGGACACGTAATACAGCTCAGGCGTGTTAATGGCCTGTATGTGAAAAACATACATACAGGTTTAATATATATTTAAATAATGTGGGATAAAATAAAGCCAGCGATGCTTGCTTCGGGTCCAACCCTTACCCAGAGACCCCAGGGCGTGCGCTAAGGAAAAGATAGATCGTTGGAAACGGGGTTTAAAAGCACTTTTAGTGCCTCCCGGTTAATGCAGATCTAGTTTTGGGACTTGACCCTTTCTGTCCGGACTCGGCACTCACGCATTCTTTGGCGAGTGACGTCAGCAGGAAGGTGACGGCTCCTTCGAGGAACGACGCGCCCCCGAAGACGGAGAAAGAAAATCGAAGCCAGCCGGGGATCGGATCGATCAGGACGAGAAGCAAAGCGAACCCTGCGGCAGAAGCATCGTATATATGGTTAGAGGCGTAGGGGTCTTAACCAGGGCTCGTCTCTTAAAAGGAAGAAGGCCATGCAGTTTTTGGCCATCACTCAGCACTAAGTAGGCTTAGATCCTCTGATCTATGGGGTTGTCCTACAAAGTAATGGGGTTGTCAGCCAGGCTTAACGTTGCTGACAATCATCCCTGGCCATAAGTTAGATTCATAGGGAATGAGAACTTCCTGAACTATTTTAACTCAACCTCAAATTATCTGGACACCCCAACATCAGCATTCCATAACCATGCAACCTGTGTTCAAGCAGAACACTCAAATCTATCTATATATCAATCTAGATTTTTTCCCGGCGTATAGTGGCAGTACCGTTGGGTTTGCTCTCTTCCCCGGGACAAACACTAAAAAAGATAGAAGGGGTTAAGCTCCACCCCCCCCTTACCCTATAACTGCACATACCGGCGACCAGCAGTCAGTTCTTTTTTGTCCCGCAGGGACGAGCACTGGGGATTCTGCTCCATTCTTCTGCCTCAGCAGCTTGGATCCAGATCGGCCGGCACACGGGTTGTGTCCGGCGAAAGGGGGTTCCTGCAAGTCCGTTCGCTCCCCGGGTGGGAGCTCGGCTGATCTTTGCAGCACCGCGTTACAGAGTGAATCTGTAGCGGTGATTTGTTTCAAGCAGGGGAGGAGCATGCGCAGTACGGTGGAACGCACGCCCGGGTGGCTATGCGTTCCACTGATGATCCGGCCGTGCTACAGCGCATGCGCGGCTCGGATCATCCGATTTTGGCGCCAAATTCAAAATTGGCTGCCTATTTTATGCTGTGCAAACCTGTCTGACCACAAGAGTGTGTGTCAGGACAGGTTTCCGTGTTGTCTGAACCCCCCACACGGTTTTTGGTGATCTTTTTGATACGCCAAAAAATATGTTGACCTTCATCTCCAGAGAAGGATAAAGTGCCTTCGGCTCCTCCCTGAAAGGCTTCATGCATGTCTAAACAGTTGGCTTGCCTTGAATGTACCTACTCTCCCAAACGGCTACAGGAGGAGATGTGCCGGCAGTGTTTAGCAGATATCCGGGCAAAAGAGAAACAGAAGGATATGCTGTCCTTTCTATCCTGGTTCCAGGATAATTTGTCTCAAACATTTCAAGCATTTAAGGAGGCTGCCAAACCAAGGGTGCACGACAATCGAAGTTCATCCACATCAGAGTTGTCGTCTGGGGAATGTTCGCGTTCATCTATGGATGTGTCCAGTTCTGAAGGTTCAGAGTCGGAATCCGGTTTTCCTTCGCAAAAACTGGGGAAATTTGTTACAGGAGTAAACCAGATATGGTTGAATCCAGAAGCTAAGAAAAAGGGTTTTCCAATTTTGCCTCACCTAATGGAATTTGCACAGCGTGAGGGGAAACATCCAAGTGATGTGTGCTTGTTTCTAGACACTTTTAAACATATTTTCAAGCTTTAAGATGACATCATGTGGGGAGAGCTTCCTAAGGGTGATGTCCAGATTGCTCAGTTGTCTAAGAAAACTACGTTGCCGATCGGAGAGGTTTCCGGCCTAAAAGATACCATGGACATAGGAGCAGAGACCGTTAATAGCAGAATCTTCCAAGGTCATCAAAGCAAAGCAACTTCAGCTGGAGCAGCAGTAGCGAGAGCTCAAGGCTTATGGCTCCAGAAATTGGGAGCCACATTCTGGAGGATGCAGATAAGGATCTTTTTCACAACTTTTGGAGAATTTGAAGCTTTGTAATGAATTCTTGATGTCTAGCCTACATGGAATCGCAGGTATCCCTATTATAGGCAGAGATATTCCACGGCAGCGTGATCCTCACCGTAGGATAGATCTTTCTTTCCCTTAACAGCTAGACAAGATAGGGCAAGACGGTTCTGTCAAAGTGGGAGGTCGCCTTCAGACTACCAGCCATGGATCCGTCAGATTATATCAGAAGGCTACACCATAAAATTTTGCAGGTCTCCATGCAATTGTTTCCTAGTATCCTCTTACCCAGCGTTGAACAAGTATGCAGCGTTTATTATAGCAGCATCTACACTCCTCGAGCAGGGAGTTATAGAAAACGTTTCAAAGATACAGGTTCCTGGTCCCATAGCCGGGGCACTCTTCATCCTGTACCGGATCTGAAGTCCATCAACAAATATATTCCATATCAACACTTCCGTGTGGAAACCATCTCTTCGGTTACTCAAATGATTCAGAGAGAAGATTATGGGGCTTCCATAGACCTACAGGACGCTTACCTGCAGGTTCCAATAGCAGTAGAGTCAAGGAGATTTCTGAGATTTGCAGTGAAGACAAGCAAAGGTTTCCATCATTTTCGGTTCAAGGCGCTACCCTTCGGCCTATCAATTGCTCCAAGAGTCTTCACCAAGATTCTCACTCCGTTGGCGGCAGAACTGAGATTGAGGGGAATAGCTGTGAGGTTCCATATCTGGACGACTGGCTGATAAAAGCTTCATCCGCTGCACAACTTTTAACAGCTCTTCAAGTGATGATCACTCTTCTCAATGAACACGGCTGGCTTCTGAATGTAGCCAATTCACGCTTAACCGGACCACAGAGATCAAGTTTCTGGGGTTTCAGGTAAACTCAAGATCTCTACGCCTCTATCTTCCAATAGTCAAGGCCATACGCATTCGGCTAAGTGTCGCCGAGCTACAAGCGTATCCTCTCTGCTCTATCAGAAGGGTAATGAGCAGCTTGGGAGTTATGACTTCCACCATGCCGGCAATAGCCTGGGCACAGGCAAGAATGAGGCCTCTGCTATGGCACGTTCTGTCACACTGGTCCGGGACCGACGAGGATCTAGACAAGTACATTCTGATATCTCAGGTTGTACTTCAACGACTAGAGTGGTGGAAGGTCAAAAGAAATTTGACAAGCGGACTGTCCTTCCAGCCCAAGCAGTGGCTGATAGTTACCATGGACGCATCCCAGACTGGTTGGGGAGCTCATTTCCAATTTCACACAGCACAAGGGAAGTGGTCAGTGCAGGAAGCGAGTCAAGGCTTAAGTACTCTTCAAACCGTGGATATTGAGCATCCCAGTGAAGATTCAATCCGACAACGCCACAACGCTAGCCTATATTAACAGACAAGGAGGTATGAGAGTAACCAGTCTCCAAAGTTTATGCACAAAAATCATGCTATGGGCACATGAAAATCTAGAAGCTATCTCAGCGGTCCACATCAGAAGTCAGAACAATGTACTGGCAGAAACAGATGTTCTCAAGCAGATTGGGCCCTTCATCCGCCTATTTTTCAAGGGTTGGTGGCAATAGTAGACCTGCCGGAAGTGGATCTCATGGCGACAAGACTGAATCGGAAAGTCCCTCTTTTTGCCTCTCTATACAGAATGGTTTTCCCTCCTTTTTTTGGGATGGTCTGGAGATCAAGTGGCGATTCAACCTGGCATACATCTTTCCTCCGGTGTCTATGATTCCTCGAGTCTTGCTCGAAGTCAAGATGGACAAGAAAAGAGTACTGGCAGTTATCCCGTTCTGGCCAAACCGGAGCTGGTTTTCCCACCTTTGCCAGCTTTTGGTAACATATGGGGACCTTCCGTTGTCCGCAGACGTTTTGGAGACAAAGGGTATTCCACTCCACATCCTTCAAATGTTCAGATTGACGGCTTGGTTGCTGCAAGGCTGATCATGAAATATCAAGGTTTAGACCCAGTTATGACTACTCTCCTCTTGGGGTCAGTAAATCTCTCTACATCAAGATTTTATCTAAGAACCTGGAGGAAATTTCTTGAATGGTGTCAGTCTCAAGGCCTGCAGTCTTCTCCTCCACCCATTCCGGTCATTCTGCGTGTTTTACATGTGGGATTTAAAGCGGGCCTCAAGGTTGCATCATTTAAAAGGGCAGATGTCTGCTGTT
This sequence comes from Spea bombifrons, assembly GCF_027358695.1. NCBI lineage: Eukaryota > Metazoa > Chordata > Amphibia > Anura > Pelobatidae > Spea > Spea bombifrons. The sequence goes on from NC_071098.1 coordinate 4,066,099, forward strand.
CGTCATTTTCTGCTACTCAATCTGGCGTCGGATCATTTCATTCGGAGATTTTTTGTTTTTAAGGCCATCACGATTAGAGACCTCCTGTTACATCGCTTTTTCCACCGTGAGATCTTACCGTTCTACTCAAGGCTCTATGCTCGACTCCGTTTGAGCTTCTCCAAAAGGTTTCACTTATATTCCTCTCCCTGAAGACAGCATTTTTAGTAGCTGTCACATCGGTACGACGGATTGAGGAACTCCAGGCTCTCTCAGCCTCAAAAGGTTTTTTTCTCATCTTTCATCAGGACGACGTACTTATGTATCCTAGGCCGTCATTCCTGCCTAAAGTCTTATCTCAAGCTACTATTAGCCAACCTGTAGTCCTGCCAACGTTTTCTCCAAACCCGATGACACCAGAAGGAAATGGCTGGCACTGTCTAGATGTTAAGAGAGCTCTTACCATATACTTGGGGCGTACCGCTTCCATTTCGCTCATCTGCCCATCTGTTCCTTTAGTTCCATGTAAGATCTTCAGGTCAAGCTGTATCTAAATCTACCCTGGCCAGATGGCTTCCATGCCATCCGGCTGGCATATGACTCCTGTGGTGCGACTATTCCTCCTCCGATTAAGGCTCACTCCACACGATCCTTCTGTCTCTTGGGCCTCCAGGTCTTCAGTCTCTCCGGAGAAGATTTGTGAAGCAGCAGCGTGATCCTCATGGAACACTTTCATTAAACATTGCAGACTGGACATTTCCTCTGCTTCGGCAGCTGAGTTTGGACGTCAAGTCCTGCACGCTGTTCAGATCTAACTCCCTCCCTTTTTGGGGGGGATCTTGCTATATCCCAACGGTACTGCCACTATACGCCGGGAAAAACAGTAATTTTACTCACCGTAAATTCTCTTTTCCCAAGTATAGTGGCAGTACAGGTTTCCCTCCCTAATTTCGTTATAAGATAATGTTTTTCCATCCTTTGGTCCTCTTGTTATTAACTGACTGCTGGTCGCCGGTATGTGCAGTTATAGGGTAAGGGGGGGGTGGAGCTTAACCCCTTCTATCTTTTTTAGTGTTTGTCCCGGGGAAGAGAGCAAACCCAACGGTACTGCCACTATACTTGGGAAAAGAGAATTTACGGTGAGTAAAATTACTGTTTTTTTCTTCTAACTTGGCTTACCTGTAGCGAAAAATGTAAAACCGATGAAGCCGACGAGGTTGGTGAGGAGAGGTTGGCTGCAGAACCGAGAGGAACTTGGCCTGGAAAGTAAAATGTCACCAGTCACCATATGCAATGTGAATATACTGAGCGTGGCATCTTAAAGTGACAGTACCCGACAATCCGCGCAGGTGCTTATAAGTTTACAGAAATAAGCCAAAACGCATCTCTGATGTAGGCGACCTTTTTTTTCTTTAAACGTTTGTAGATGTTTTGAACGGTGAATGAATAAATATGCCTGTTGGTTTTCTTATTTCCTTAGCCTTTCCTTAGTGAGAAGTGATATTACTAATAAGCCTGCTTGCGGGGAGAGCAGAAGGAGTCTCCGTGATTATTTGTCCTTATTCGCTACGGTTTTGCTTGAGATTCCGTGAGAGGGTCGATGCATCGAGGCGAGAGATAACGTCTACCGTATACCACGGCGTTAACGTACCCTGAATATGCGCAGCAAATGGAAAATCTGTGTTGTAGTTAAGAATGCCCTGGTGTTAACGAGTTGCCGTGTTTTATGAATAAGGGTTATGTTGGTGAAAGCCTCCGAGGAAATACATTCCGCCCCAACTAAAAGGATTTTGGAAACTATGGGTCAGGCTGCTGTTTCAGTCTTCTCTCGGGTGCGTAAGAATACTTGTCCTGCTAGATTTTCAGGTAAGATCGTCCGGGCAAAAGCCATGCGTAGGAAGCTATGGAGCAGTTCTAGAATTACTCTTTTGGCTATTTAGAGTAGTTGATTACTCTATATTAATGGACGCCAACAGGATCAGGACCCAGGTGGCAACTCCTCTTCTGGAGCTGAATACTGTTGTCTGTCTGAACCTGGTGGGAGTTGTAGACTACGTTATGACTGCTTGGATCTCATCTGAATTCATGTAGACGGAGGCAACATTTTACACAATGAAATCGTTTATTTCTAGGAAGGGTTTGCAGAACTAGCGATGGCAGCCAGGCTGCGTTTAGTTACATTGTTACAAGTTACATTCAGCAGAGTAGGTGGAACAGCATCTTCAAAATATATATATATGTGTGTGTGTATGTATATATTAGGAGGGTTACACTGACCTTTGCAGAACGTAGACTTGTGGGACCACAAGGGCCACGCCAAGGAGCAGCACTGTCACCAGCCTAGAACAAAAATACATAACAGGACACTGACCGTGTTCTCACGATGGATCAAAAGGGTTCTAGACCCCCCAGCATAATGGAAGGTTTGGTGGCTGTAGCTTGGCATTTTTTCTTAGTTTTATGAAATCAATAAACAAAATAGAAAATTTGCACCTGTGGGGGGGGCGAAGGTAGAAACTTACAGTCTTGTTTGGTCCTTGTGATGGAGCCAGCGGCTGAGGTGGTGGGCCGTATGTGCCAGGAGGTAGTGGATCATTGTGGATGTCCTGAGAAGCCGCTCAGCGGTATAAGCACTGTGTGTCACCGGATACATTGTGACAGCGAGCCGCTGCTTAGGCAGGACTTTGCATATAAATTATATATTTAGAAAACAAAAAAAATGGCTTTAACTCCTTCCCGATTAATTGTAAATACTTGAGTCCATGCCTCGTTGATCTGTGAAGTATGGTTATCATGGCACCGCTGCCGTAACCTGGCACTGATCCCTAAACTGTCCTCCTCAAATGAGATTTCCGTAGCTTCCTACTCCCTTCCAATTTAGAATCTTCTTTGATGAAACATTTGAAATATTCCTCTCTGGCATCGACGTCTATCTAACAGCCGCCAAACATAAGAGCTGATAAGAGACGCATCCTGACTTCGTGACCTCAGTCCAGAACCTTAACGTCTCCTGGTTCAAAGGCCGATTCACAAGAAAACTTTGGATCTTTTCCAACCCACAGGGGCATAAAACATCCAGATACAATGAAAATAAAGTCCCCCGTACACCAGATACAGAGAGACCCAACATACCTGCGCCAAGAGAACCAGTCCTTAGATGATGGTGAATGCCTTAAGATAGGAACCGAGGTGTCTTCTGCTAACCAAGCCAAGATGTGTCCTTCAGATGCTCACGGTGTCCTGTAGGGCATTAGTCGGTCCATTGTCCCCCATCGCTTTCGCCTCTTTCATTAGTGTGATGGCAGAAAGCAATTCATTGTCCGGGCTTAAAACTCAAAAAGAATTCCTGGCTGAACTGGTGGGGAGGGTCTGCTTTCTCCCCCCCCCACTTCCTACCAAGCAAGCTTTTGGATCACTCCTTTTACAACTTCACTCATTTTTACCACGACCCAGTTAATGATTATAACAAAGACCATGAGGGTGACCGCCAGACCCTGGGCAAGTACCAGCAGCAGCATGGCTGTAATGCAGGGGCTCGCAGGGAGCGGCCGGTCCGCGGCCAGATTACTGTCTCGCTTCACTTCACAGCTGGTTGGGCAGAAACAAAAGTACGGAGCTCAACAATGAAATGCGTGGGAAAGCGGGAATGATCCCTCAACACAAGTGGACCATTCTTCGGTCGTTTCTCCTTGTTATCCAGCGCCCTCTCCTGCACACGAGAGTGCGACCGCTTTTTAACGGGAGAGCTACTGAAAAAACATACAATTTTCCGATGGGAAAGAGTATATTGCGACAATAAACAACGTTTCAGCCTTTTATATTTAAATACTGCAACATTTTAGCCTTTTATATATTTTAGAACATGGCGTATCTGAAACCAAAATGTACTCCACTTTAGCCTATTTGCGCTGTGATACCCTTTTATACAACCAGTGAGTTTATTTGATTTATATTTTGTTTTTTTATGTTTCTTTCAGTTGCGATATAACGCTTTTCCTTTTTTTTTTTTTTTTTTTATTATTATTTGCAGTCTCGGCGGAGGCATTTCTCCAAGGGTTGCTATAAAGTAACCGGTGATGAGACGTAGCTCCGGGCGCTCGCCGTGAGCTGGGCTTCGTATATCCTTATGCTGGGATTATCCAGGATAGCTGCGTCCCTTAAACCAAATCTCTGCACGTTTAACATATATACGCGGTTGCTAGGTAACCAAAGCCACCTACTGAACGTTGGCGCCTTGGTATCTTGCGCTGGCTGCACACAGGCTCGCTTTGGCCTGCGGAACGCACAGGGGGCTGGGGGTGAGTTTTATTTATTTATGTTTTCATTTTTTATTTATTTAGCTTTGTTTATAATGTTTTTTTTGTTTTGTTTTTTTTAAATATTATTTTTACAAATATGGTCATGGTCTAAACGGGCTGATGTCCCCCGATGTTACGCACTTGGCTGCCGCCCCCCCTGGACCTACCACCCCCCCTCGACCTACCACCCTAGGTCTGAATACGTCACTGGTTTAAACCGCAGCGATGAATCCGGATAAAATAACCCGTTTACGCTGTGGAATACACTGCCGATGGAGGTGGAATCCATAATTACTGAGGGGCTTCTAAGAAAAGGGAATTCAGGGGCAGACATGAAGGATATCATGAAAGGAATTACAACCTTTTTATATATAAAATGTGTATCATAACTGAGCGGCTGACAATCGCTTCTGTGGAATATATTAAATATGTTGGTATATTATTGGCCTGCTCACAGGAGCTTACAATCTAGAGGATCAGCATGATTACCCCCCCCCTCATTAAGCTATCGCTCTCGTGTTATTAAGTTACCCATTGTAGCCTTTGAAGGGGGGGGGTAAACTTCAGGATATTATTTTAACACTGGCCCTGCCACAGGCTGCCACCTATTTCAGCCTCCATGAGCTGAACTTAATCCCTCAAACAGGTTACACTGATCGACAAAGAAAAAGGTGGATTTAATAAATGAAGTGGTGCAGGCGGTGACCGATCCACTTTATAGACTTTAACATAGAATTAATCTTAAAGCTAACAGAATCTATGAATGATGCGCGACTACGTGAAACACCATACTGTGCAGTGTAGTGGAAAGCTCTGAAGGGGTTAAGGTTCAGTTTTCTGACACTTTGTAAGGTGTTTCCCTTTTTTATATGATATTGCATTATATATATGATATTGCATTATCCTCGTTTATGCGATCTTTCATCACGCGTGTTATATGTTCTAGGCGCGCCGGTGACTTCTAGTATGTAGGGTCATTTTTCAGTTAATTTGTCTGAACGGCAAAGGGGTTTTTTTAATTTACGTCCGTGGACCTCCACGTGAATATCGGAGGTTCCGTGGTTGTGAATATACGAACGTCCTCGTGATAGATTTTGTCGGTAACCCTGAGGCCGTCCCTCTGAATTTGCGGCTGCCGGCAGGAGTCATGGAGGACTGCGACAATCGGGCTGAGGTTGTGCTGCTGGCTACTGGATCGTTTAACCCCGTCACCGTCATGCATCTGAGGATGTTTGAACTGGCCAGGGACCATCTGCAAGGGACAGGTACGGCTTTCTGGTGTGCGTTAGCGTGTGTTTGTGTGTGTGTGTGTATTTGTGCATGTTAGCTTGTGTTTGTGTGTTAGCGTGTGTTTGTGTGCATGTTAGAGTGTATTTCTGCGTGTTAGCGTCTGTTGTATTGGTTTATAAAGCGAGTGTCCGCTGACAGAGTAAGAGTGCAGGAAAACCGGGTCCACACAATAATGTGTGACGTATATTAAGGCGTATCGGATGAAGCGCGCTGGAACATGGAAATCTGTACTTTTTATTAGCTGTTATTTACGGTTACGGCCTCATAACATGAGAACCGTCCACCCTGTAAAGTGTAAGCTTTGTCGGTTGCGCTCCAGCGCTAAACGTAATCACCAGCGACTCCGAAATGATTTCCTTTGGGGCGGGAGAATCAGTCGGATCCTACGCGGTCTCATCGATGTGCCATCTTCCCGCGCAGGTCAATACAAAGTGATTAAAGGCATCATATCCCCGGTCGGTGACGGGTACAAGAAGAAAGGGTTGGTTGAGGCTTCTCACCGCCTTGCCATGGCGAAGCTGGCAGCGGAGAGCAGTGACTGGGTGGAGGTGGACCCATGGGAGAGCGCCCAGCCGGAATGGATAGAGACCGTTCGGGTGCTAAGGTACGAGAGACATAACTCTGTGTTCCTTTTGAGGGGGGGGGGGTACTTATACGACCAATCTCACTAATGAATAAAAACCATTCCATCGCTGGTTAAAGTAAGACGATTTTCCCGGATTTACCTTTATACCGACCCCCGCACAGTGCTAGTATTTAGTTTTGTTGGTTTTTACCCCGTTTTATTCCGAGGCGTCTCTCTCTTCCTCGCAGGCATCACCGGCAGAGCCTTGCAAGGGTCCCGAGAGAAGAAAACCCGGAGAGCAAAACCCCGCAGAGGAAGGGCAACAAGCGAAAACGAAATCACAACCACCAGGATGTGCCGGACCGCAGCCTCGCTGAGGCCAAAGGTAAAAGACGAGAGGGAAAGGGGTTTATGGAGGCGTTACCAGGCCGAGGCAAACATTGTGTCAGAGGAGGGATGATGGGAACTGTAGTCTGCAGCTGCTGCAATGGGAGGGTGTAAGGAGATCACGCTTATAGAAACAAAATCCAAAGTCCGGTTAAAAATGTTTCCGGATCGGTGAGGGTTCTGTTCCTTGCGGTTTTCCCAGAAGTTGGACCGGTAAATCCTTGAGATTTTTGCACTTTGTGTCCTTTTTTCATAAATTTATGTTTCTCAACGTATTTTTCCCCTAACCGGTTGCTGAAACGTAATATCCAGAAGAATAATCTGTACGTATTTTATATATCTGTTTCTAGAATGTTCCGAGCTTTCTAATGTTTCAGCTCTGGAAATATCGTCTCGCCTACCGACCTCCGTTTGTGCGGAATTTTTTTTATGTTTGTGTTAAAAGCTTCTGTTTGCTCACAAATATATTCTTATACCCATAAAGTAAACAAGTAGGAAGATATTTAACCCCTTAAGGACAATGGGCGGTCCCAAAACCCATTGAAAACAATGCATTTTGAGCGCGTACATGAACGGGCTTTGTCATTAAGGGGTTAAGCGGCGCTCTGAACCCGGAGTTTGCCGGGGAACATGGTTATTGGTCTTTTGGTTCGAGATCTCGCTTCTTGCTTTGCAGCCGTTCCTCAGGTGAAGCTGCTGTGCGGGGCGGATGTTCTGGAGTCCATGAGCGTCCCTAACTTGTGGAAGGACGAAGATGTTTTCGAAATAGCCTCCTCGTTTGGGATCGTCTGCATCACCCGACATGGAAATAACGCCCGTAAATTTATGTACGAGTCCGACGCCCTCTGGAAGCACAAGAACAACATCCACGTGGTGGAAGAGTGGATCACCAACGACATTTCCTCCACCAAGATCCGCCGCGCGCTCAGGAGAGGGCAGAGCGTCCGCTACTTGGTGCCAGAGCCGGCCCTGGAGTACATCCAGCGACACGATCTGTATAATGAAGAGAGCGAGGAGAAGAACGCCGGTCTCATTCTAGAGCCTCTAGCACGAAACTGCAAGAAATCCTAGTGTTTGCGGTTTTATGGAGCGTCTTTCGGTTGAGATATAAAGGTCTGGGGCAAGGGTGTCCAACCTGCGGCCCTCCAGCTGCTGCAGGACTACATCTCCCATCCTCCTCTGCCAGCCACTTAGCTGAAAGAGCATTGTGGGGGATGTAGTCCTGGAGGGCCGCAGGTTGGACGCCCCTGGTCTAGGGTTATCCACCCTACAGCCTAGCTGTCTCTTACATCACAGATTGTATTTTTATGTAAAACCAACTGAATGCAACTGACATTTTTAGAAGGCTATGTTTACTTTTTTTTTTGCTACCTGAGCTACAAACCGACCCCACCAGATTTTGATGCCCTCTATGCTCTCAGTTCCTCGCGTCATTTTGCTCCGTGATGATGCGCGATATTATTTTGGAATAGAAGGACATGGAAGATGGGATCTCTGTGTGCCTTCCAAACGCTGCTCGTCTTATAGGTTCAGAAGCCCCGTCTAGAATTTGGTGAACGCTTATTAAACACTATGAAACACTCGGTCGTGCCGGTACTATATTGTTTTTGGCGCTCACGGGTGTAAAAAGTAAATAAATTTACAATGGAATTGATCCAGTCTGATAGCTGTTCTTCTCTGTTGAAAGACTAAGGTGACCCCTAATAGTCTATTAGTTTGGTTTCCATCAAACGCTTCGTGGAAGTTCTCCTGTTTAAAGAGGTCCGTAGGTGACTTGCCAGTGGCCCATTAGGTGTTTATTCAGTAAATGAACTGTTTTACATATTGGGCATTTAGGTCTCACCTGTGTTTTATATTACCTTTTATTTATTTCAATATTTCACTTTATACCAACTTCAGAAACCCCAAGTCACAGGAGAGCGTGCTGGGGCTTTGCCCATGAAAATGATATTAAATTAATAGGGAAAAAATGGAATTAGTTTAAAAAAAAAAAGACTGTTTTTGAATGACGGCAAGTGATGCAATGCGATGATGACACACCAGATGTTGCAATTAGAGATCATATTGTGTAAAAATCCTCAGTTTCCAGTACGAAGGCCAAATTGTATTTGAAACTTGAACTTTTATCTTGTGACCTGTGTTTCTGTTTAGCGACTGTCCAGACAGATGTGTACAGAGCGGGTCATCCCGCGGGTGAGCAGATAACGGGGTGATTGCCGTGTAACGCGTCTGTTATACAGTAAGGCAGGGGTGTAACTTCTAAGTAATTTGGGGTCCCCAACCTCTCCTTCCTTTACCTTCCTGCACACGGCAGACGTAAAGGCAGCCGCAGGTTGAGGTTGTTGTTAATCTAATGCGGTAATTTTTTAATAGTATGACATCATACCTTGGGAATAAAGTTGACTGCTCCCCCATTAGATCACCCAGTTTTAAATAACAGGTTTTAAATAACAACTCCCAGCATCCCAGCCAGGCTCTGTATAACAAGTGCTGCCTGGTACTGAATCGGACTGAAATAATTAATGCACACAACAAGTAAACAACTTACATACAAAACAAATGTATAGAATTCATCTGGATCCCTCTCTGTGATATCGTGCATAAAGTCCACGTATATTATGACATCACTACCCCTTTAACGCAATGCATAAGACTGCTCCAGATTCAAAGCGCTATCTGGAGCAATCGGCATAAACCTTCCGTGGGTTGCTATGGCGATTGCTCCGCATTTAGAACGGTCTTCCGGAACACCTCTCTCTAGATATGGCCCGTAGGCTAAAGTAATGTAACTTGCGTGCAGGGTCACTTTGAGGCCGAGCCGCATGGTGTCGTGTAACATTTACAATAACTGCTATTTATTTCTCTATCAGCGGGAAGCCAGCGGCTTGATACGGAGCTGACAATGGCCGCCCGGACCTCGCTATTCTTCTCGAGGGTGGGGAGCGGCTGCACCCTGATCTCAAAACGCAGACACAAAGAGAAAACCAGGAAACAAACATTATTTTTAATATTATTTCGGAAGGTATTTGTGATCAGCCCCTGTTACCCCGCGGGTGTTGGCAGTTAAATCGGTTAAAAATCACAGAGACCTAAAACATGCCTCTCCGTGAAGGAGATCAATCCATGTGTGATTTACTAAGAAGAGAAACGTCGCCTGGAATGCTTCTATCTTTCTGAAGCCTCCGTGTTGGATGAACAATTCATTTTCACTGCCAGCCCTCCCCTTCTGTCATGCGACGGGTGGTATACGGGTATACGGGGATCCGCGCATGCTTTTTGCCGTCGGCCAAATTCAGAGATTAGCTTTGGCGAGCGGCGACCGAGGACCGCGGCGCATTAACTGCTGAGGGACACTCCAGCCATCATCTGAACTTTAATACATATGATAGCTGAAAGACCCCTTTAAATATTTGTTGCCCCCCCCTGTGAATGCATTGAGGGGGGTTCTGCGTAATCCCCTAATATACATTTGCCCCCCTATCCTCACCTTCCCTCTATTTACCATGCAGGAGATATACTCACCGCCAGTCAAGCATTCTAGCGGGGGTCTAACGAGACCCCCACGCACATGTATGTATATATATATAATGTATGCGCAGGTTTAAAGAATGCGTATGTTTAATATATTCATATATTTAGGAGGTGGTCTTCAGCAGGCAGACGGCAGGGACCGTTGTAGGTCGCTGTGGCACAGTGGCCTCTGTGAAGAGATACTCTATACTCGCTCTACTCGCGGACGCTTTCTCCCCTGCCAAGTCGGACAGGTCAAACAAATACTCGAGTGCAGCCCCGGGCGTACGCCGCGCATGCATTAATGTATGCGAAACATTAACCAAAGTCTGACTCTGTAAAACCCGCAGGGTCCCTTTAAAGCTTAACGTTACGGCTCTCATGACCTGCGGAACCGTCCCCAATAATAAAGGATTCTGAAAAATATATGACGCTTCCCCTTTAAGATCCATGAAGACCCCCGGGTACTCTTCACGACGTCTGCCCCTATAATGTGTAGCAATGCCCTATTCTTCAACTCCGCAGAGACCCTGTGTAACTCCATTAACCCTTTCGCTGCGCATGATATATATATATACTGTATGTATAAGCTCGTTTGAGCGGGGCCCCCGTAACCTGTTGTTTCTGTCAGATTGTTATGTTATATACTACTTGTTATGTCCCGTCTACCCGTTGTACAGCGCTACGGAATATGATTATACATGATTTCAGTGTATATTTCGGATGTGGATCTGTCCATGTAACCATTAATGATCACACTTTTCTTTTTAATTATTTAAGCAATGGCACTTTGTGGAGTAGCTGTTACATTGCTTTAACGCCCCGGAATATGTGTTTTTAAATCAGAAGGAGAGAAGAGGTTAAACCAATAAGCAGCCGGTGCCTGGACCTCCCCCACCAGGGCTGTCACTCCCCCAGAGAATAAATAAAGCCGTCTGGGGCTGTAGAGTTTATTGGTTATCTTCGCCGCCGGCTGGTGACAATACCCACAATCCTCAAGACGCCCCCCCACCAATGGCGCCCCCAGATTACAGCGGCACCTGGAACATGATCAGCAATGAGAATTTCGAGGGCTACATGCAATGCCTCGGTAAGGATGGGGACGGCTGCCAAACTTTGTGGGCGAATGCAAAAGAGATGTAACTACCCAGCGACACACCTGAGAAACGGCAGGGTTTGCACCGAGCATCAGTATGTTACCCCAATCTCAGGGTCTTGGGGGGTAATTGGGCAGATTCTCCGTGTCACGCAGTCTGAAGCCGACTCCTTCATATTCTACTCTGGTCTTATTATATCCGAGCCATCCGACTGGTGCTTTGCTCCCTGCGATATCACAGCTGAAATCCCTGCTTGAATACAGGTGACCTCATTCAGAATATCTTTACCTCCTGGCAAGTCATTGCCTTCATAAAGACCAATATATGAACCATTTGGCTGCGCAAGGGCTTTAATCTGCGGCTATGTATGTTATTTTAATACCCTGTATAACAATTGGTTATATATATATATATAATTAGTAAGGGCAATAAGGGTACGGAATTCACTGCCAATAGAGGGGGTTCTATCGTATATCAGAAAAAAACATTAATATTTTACAGCTTTTTGGTCCAAGGAGAAATCTGATCGCCTTTTGCAGGAAAGAAGGAATTTTTCCCCCTAAGTGGCAAAAAATGAAATGAAATTAGGATATAAATAGATCTTTTTTATTATTTAATTTTTGGTGTTTTTTTTACATTGTTACCTGTTATAAATAAACATGTTTATTAAAAGCTCTTCCTCCGATAGAACAATCCCAGTATCTGTTGTGAAAATATTCCTTTGAAATGTAGCAGTTTTGGCTCACGCTGGACTTTTGTCTGTATATTTCCTATCTTTTTTTCCTGAATCTGTTCCTTTTAACTCTGTGTTCTTTTTATCTTGCGCACGACCTCCCGCTCAGAGACTAAATTTTAGTTTTTTTATAACTTTTTCAGGAAAGTTACAAACTTTCATTTTGAAATAAGAATATTTTCTGTTACATTGATTTGTTACTTTCTTTTGCTTCAAGTATAACTCTAAAGGCAAATAAACTCTTTAAACTTGGATCAGCAAACACAACGGGCCGTTGGAACACAGGAGTGATGGGAGTGATAAAGGGCCATTAGAACACAGGAGTGATGGGAGTGATAAAGGGCCATTGGAACACAGGAGTGATGGGAGTGATAAAGGGCCATTGGAACCCAGGAGTGATGGGAGCGATAAAGGCCCATTGTAAGACAGGAGTGATGGGAGTGATAAAGGGCCATTGGGACACAGGAGTGATGGGAGTGATAAAGGGCCATTGGAACACAGGAGTGATGGGAGTGATAAAGGGCCATTGGGACACAGGAGTGATGGGAGTGATAAAGGGCCATTGGAACACAGGAGTGATAAAGGGCCATTGGAACACAGGAGTGATGGGAGTGATAAAGGGCCATTGGAACACAGGAGTGATGGGAGTGATAAAGGGCCATTGGAACACAGGAGTGCTGTCCTGACCCAGCTACGCCTAGGATTGTAACAAACTCAAGCCGCTTACATTCATAACCCAAGCATTATGACTGCAGGTCCTGAATCTCTTCTTTTTTTTACTCCAGGTATAGATTTTGTGACGCGGAAGATGGCAAAACTCCTGAAGCCCCAAAAAGTAATAGAGCAGAAAGGGGATACGTTTACCATCCAAACAGTAAGCAGTCTACGGAACTACCTGGTTACGTTTACGGTGGGGGAAGAATTTAACGAAGACACGAAGGGCCTCGATAACCGAAAATGCAAGGTAAGGCAGGAACACCAAACGGTTTATCCGCTACGGTTTGGGCTGTGCTAGCGGACCCAAAGATTGGGTTCAATAAATATGAAAATTCTGACCCATGATTATCTTCTAGATCTTCTTGATTCAAATAAAAAAATCTGATTCCAGTTCGGAGCCCACTAAGTGGCAACATTTTAAAAAAAAACCTTAATTGGGTTGAACTTTATGAATGACTGTACTTTTACTATTAAATGCTATACCTTCTGTAAACAGTAGAGGGCGGCATTGCATTAAAATCCCAATGCGCAGACTTAAATGTTTTAATTTGGGCTGCGCTTAAATGTTTTAAAATTCTTATCTTTCCAAAACGACTTCTTTTTATTTGTATCTTAGAGCATCGTGTCGTGGGACAACGGGCGTCTAGTCTGTGTCCAAACCGGCGAAAAGAAGAATCGAGGATGGGTCCATTGGGTTGATGGCGATGAGCTGCATTTGGTATGAGCTGCCGTGTTTTATATTTTATTTGTCCTTCTCTAATTTTTAATTATGATATAAAAGTGGGAACGCTTCGCCAGCCGGGTGACCATTCCAATCGGCTCGACAATTCTAGGTCACATGGGAGGTTGCATCGTGCTGATCTCTGATATCCCTAACTGGCCCGCTGACCCTTGGAATTCTCTAATACGTAAAAAATATTTTTTTATCATGGAGTAAAAACTCTGAGAATATTTTTTTTTTTTAATTCTTTCTTTATCATCTGGCAGGAGCTGAGCTGTGAGGACCAGGTCTGCAAGCAGGTGTACAAAAAGGTGCAGCCGCCTTGCTGATCATGCGCGTGATCGCCCTTAAACACCTTAACCCAATATTCTACCATCTATGCAATCATATCGGTTTTAGTTCTTGTATATTTATTCTGTCCCGCTGTATGGAAAAGTAGTTTTGCTACGTTTTGTATAAAGAGGGTATTTTGTCCCCCGCAGCTGCTAATGAAAATATATTAAAAAGAATATTAAAGGCTCTGAAAAGGCTTTTCGGTTTCATGATGACTTGAAAATATATTGAAGCTTCTGACTCGTTCACTCTGATATGTAGTATACGTGGTAATGACTTTAGATTAAGGGGTTTCTTCTCATTGGGCAAAGGGGCAGATGGTATGTACCCCAGCTGGGGTATAAATTCAGTGGGGGGGATCAATGGGACTATAAAATACTGGATTCAGAATTTCGGTAGCGAAAGATATTTAGATTTCTCTGCAAAAGCATCCGTCGCTCACAGGTCCAACTTTCTCCTCCTCCGACAGCATCGCACCTTCAACAAAACCTACAAATCAGCAACTTGCGGGGGGATAGCCACTCAGCGTGACTGCGGATTTTATTCCGAGACAGATGGCGCTTGTCTTTCTCCTTCTTTCATCTCCTTGTCACGCAGAACACCTGTACGAGTCACCTGGCTGGATTTCTGTCCTTTTCCTTTAGCCCGTAGAGCAGCGACCTATCAACAAAGATTCTGAAAGTGTTTAGCTTTTCAGCAGTACTGGGATTCCATTCAGCATTCAGCAGTTAAAGTGTTAAATTCAGCGTAGGTGGAACAGCAGCTTTAATATTACAATATATGCATGTAAAAATAACCATAGGCACACGCTCCATCATACAAACACACGATACAAATCTGGCGCCTGCCTCTACTCCTTTAGGCCGTGGCCGGAGCTTCCGCTAGTTCTTGGATATACTGTAGAGATGGATTATCCATCGGAAAACACTGTGGCCCCCAAAGATCTTTGGGCCCCTAGGGCTCTCTTTAGAGTTCCTAATGGATTATCTGGCACAGGAATGGTTAGTTGGGTGTCAAAGCTGCATCTGCACACGTATACATAACCTCAGTGATGGACGCCGAGCCCCCTGTGCCAAGGTCTGCCGCTCAGCGAAGTTGGCAATTTCAGATAAAGGGGCCCGGTCGGAATCAAGGGGCTGAAGCTGCAAAGATTTATGCCATGAATTAGAATCCATCTTGGGTTACACTTTTCCAATATAAGGCCAAGACTGCTCTCAGCACCCTCAGCCAAACTAAGCTGTGGCTATCTGGCTGAGGGTGTTGGGAGCTGCTGTACATTGGCTATATGTAACCATAAAATAAAGACATTGCAGATATGGGGGGACAGGCATGCAGCCCGGGTGTGTGGCAGAGCCAAGTAACCCCCCTGGGCCATAAGCCTCAAACAGAAGCTTGGACAGCAGCATCCACAAATAAACCTGTGCCAGACTACAAATCCCAGAACCCCCTGCGCCTAGTGTTCAAATTTCGCAGCTTTATTGCACGAGATACGCTGCTGAGAGGATTCTTTGCCGCGCATGCGCAACGGAGGCTGTTTCACTGACAGGAGAGCTTCCCGCAGAGGACTCTGGGAGGGCAGCTGTTCGGTGCCCCTTCATGTACCATGGCATGGGGGTTATTGCGGAGCCTCGGGGCAGACAGCAAAAGCCCCCTCTGTGTGTCACCAGGGTGAGGAGGCAAAATGTTTTGTTTTGCTTGCAGGGGCAGTTAGGTGGGGTTGGTGGGCTTTGGCATGACGAGGAATATAATAATATATAATAATATAATAGGATAATGTTTTACCCCCTCACTGTTTACATGCATTAAGAATTATAGCCACCAGGGGCATTAATACACATATGTGTCATGGAGCCTGCCCTGGGGCAAACAAACATGTGGATAACCAGATATCATATCGTTTATTGCTCCGTTAATTATATGCAATTAACATTTACAAACTTATTGATAATTCCCGAAAACTAAGATAAAAATATGGCGGTTAGAATATTGCATCAGAGTCATTCGGCGCTTCCGTGTGACCTCACACAGTCGGACCGCGTTCTGTAACGTTTTAGAACCGCGATCAGCATGCTTTGCTTTCAAAGCATCCCAGGGCAACTACGGAATTATCTAAAATAATGATATTTAGTGGCGCCTAAAAAAAAGAGAGCTTAAAATATATTTATTATATGTTAATGAAGCAAAAATAAAAAAAAATTTGTTTTATCTTCTAGGATGAAGTTCCGATGAACGTGTGAACGGCTGAATCTTTAGTTTCGTGTTTATCTCCCCGCAGGGCCATGTCGGAAAGCAATTCTTTGCAGGTATTGGATCCGGTTTGTTTATTTGTTGCGGAATTTACGTAAATAGACAAAAAGCCTTAATTCAGTCTTTTTTAAATATTCACACAGACCGTGTCTGATGGTCGGTCCAAGAGTTGGCCTGTTATGTCTTCTACAAACGCAGTAAATAAAGCTTCTTAGATCTTTTTAAGATAAATAAAACACAGAGACAAAGGTGGAGAGACCCGGGATACTGCCCAACTGTCCCGTAGTAACCCCTGGTGGCCCAGCCCATTAAATTTGTATCTGCTTATCAGCAACCTACTCATTAATGTAGTTACTCCCGAATCCGAAGTTCCACCTTTCCTGGTTTAACCGTTGATCTAGAAGTCAAAATAAATACAATTTGTACAATAAATACAATTTTTTTCTTATATACACCCATATAATTCTTTTAAGATCGTCAGCTCATCAGCACGGCCCTCAGAAGCCTACCAGGATCTTTTGTATGAAAGGCTAGATGGCAGCTCACAGGCAGGGTCCTCAACTCCTGTTATCTCTGTATGCGTAAAAGTGTATTTGTTAATAAGATCCCATATATAAATTGTACTGCGCTGCGGAATATGTTGGTGCTTAATAAGAGGTAGTTTTAACATCCCCTGTGTTTCTGGGGTGTAAACACTGCATTTTTATATTTCATACATACTCTTTTGGTTGGCACCATTTTCTTTGATTTTATTGATTTACCGGTAATTAATTTTTAATGTTTTTCCTTCTTATTTTTAGACCTTTGTGACATTTAACGACGTTGCTGTGTATTTCGCTGAGGACGACTGGGAATGTCTGGAAGAATGGCAGAAGGAACTGTACAGGAACGCCATACAAGAAATCCATGGTGTTTTAACCGCCATGGGTAATAATAACGATGTGTGTTTAATTGTATAAATAAAAATAAATGGCTCCTAAAATGTTACGGTGGGCCTTAAACTTTTTTGAGCCCTATGTATATATATTGATATATGACTTAGGGCAGCACCCCCAGATGCCTCCCCCTCCATGGGTGGCGTCCCAACTACAATGAAAGGTGCTGTGGGCCTTTAAGAAACAGATGTCATATCCCGACATGCAGCGCCTTTTAATGAAGTCTATGGAGGCTGTGCTGAGTCGGCATAGCCTCCATTAGGTAAATTTGCCTTTTGGGGAGATCAAAGATCTCCCTAATAACCGCCCTGTTATTCAGCATCACATCAGGAGGTTTCATCACCCGAGAGGGTGTATTTGTAGCTGCTCATAATATTGTTTTTATATTTTTAAATATAAAAGTATTTATGTTTGGGTTTAGTCATTTACTTTTGTCATAGAAACATTATACTGTTTTGTTTTACACTTAGGTTACACGATCAGCAACCCCGATGTGTTGGTTAGGATTCAGAATTTCGATTCAGCAAAGATCTGCAATCTGGATTCCTCCAAACAGAAGAGCAGCTGTAATTTCATGAGTGGTAAGGACGTTCTCGTGATAACTACATGAAAACATACACTACTGATCAAAAGTTTGGGGTCACTGAGCTGTTTTCGTGGAAAACAGGGAAATTTCTTGCTGTAACATAATCGCAAAAGGATTTTCTAACCATCAATTAGTCTTTTAAACTTAAACTTGGATCAGCGAACACAACGTGCCATTGGAACACAGGAGTGATGGGAGTGATAAAGGGCCATTGGAACACAGGAGTGATGGGAGTGATAAACGACCATTGGAACACAATGGTACTAATTAACTATAAAGTCTCATTACCCACAGGTTATCCATCACGTAACCCCGATGTCTTGCTGCGGATTAAGAAGCAGACTAACAATTTTACAGGGGATCGATTTCAAACAGAAGGAAGAGAGGAAAGACACGTCCGCTCTGAAACAACTATGTCAAGTAGGTGATGTACACCTGAAATAAAAACAAATATTGTGATTATTTTTTTGGGTTTTATATCATTTTTCACATGTTTTTTGCCAATAGGTGACTGTGTGCAACATCTTGATTGCAGCTCAACTACCCCCAAAGGACAATTTTATAAAAATCAGTTGGCCAACATGAACAAGGAATCTGCCAAGTCTTGCAGATCAAGTAAATGTATATATTTTTGTTTTAAGCAGCCATTCTAATGAGTTTTGCATGATACGATTATGGGAAAATATGTATTTATGTGAGCCGTATCACACTAAAAAGGTAGACTTAAATTAATTAGCCTAATTAGGCATTTACAAGTTAATTTTTGAAATGTAATGAAATCCATATTTTTTCTGCCTTCGTATCTTTAGCTGGAGACCAGACATCAGGGACTGATCTACAGGAACAGCGTACGGATGGAACAGATACGGAAAAAGCCAAAGAGAACGTTTTCTCATGGGAGGAAATCTTCGATAAAGCGGAATCCAAATCTCTCGGGAAAGAAATACCCGCTGAATGCTTACGAGACATCGGACTGGCGAGCGAACCCCCCGGCTCGACCGCTCAGAAGAAAGCAAATTCAAAAGAAAGACTGTTTATTTGCTCGGTTTGTGGCAAAAGCTTTGGGGGCAATTCGCTGCTAGCCCGTCACATGAGGATTCACACGGGAGAGAAGCCCTACTCGTGTAGCCACTGCGACAAAAGTTTCAACGATAAATCCTACCTCCTCCGTCACTTGAGAACGCACACGGGAGAGAAGCCTTATTCGTGTTCCGTGTGTCTGAAGAGCTTCAGTCAGAACTCCAGTGTCGTCGCGCACATGAGGATCCACACGGGCGAGAGACCCTTTCAGTGCAGCGAATGCAACAAGCGATTCAGCGACAAGTCTTACTACGTGCGGCACACGCGCAGCCACAGCGGCGAGCGGCCGTACAGGTGCGGCGAGTGCGATAAATGCTTCAGCCAGACCTCGACGCTTGCGTCGCACATGCGGATCCACACGGGGGAGAAGCCATACAAATGCAATTACTGCGACAAACGCTTCAGTCAAAATTCAAGTCTTGTCGCTCATAAGAGGTTACATAAACACGAAGAAACGCTTTGAAAGTATTGTTTGTGTAGCAGAAATAGATGTGATTCCCACGTGTTCCGGAGATACCGATAAACTCTCTGTCTTTTTCATTTTGGAATAAGCTCTGCGAACAAAAGCTCCAGCTCCCTGTGACGCAGGAGGTAAAAACTGCAAGACCCCAAAAAAGTAACATACTTTATTCATGGAGAAAGTATAGACTTCTACTAATAGGATGTGCTTTACAGCAATAGGGTGACGTTAGGCAGGACCCTATAAATACAGTAGTGTTTGCTCACTAAAGTTTGGGAGATCACTCCTATTTTGATATTATTCTTGGAAACTAGGCAGCTCTGAATGTGGGGAGACCGCTCATCTTGGTACCTCTAGGCTCACCATGGCCCAGTGACTGTCCCAAATCATTCAAGAAAATAGCATTGTGGACATCTCTTAATTACTAACTCGCTTTTTATGTGGCCCTGGAGTTTCCCCCACCCGTCTCGACAGCATGTCTGCCGGTCAAACAGGCTGGAACATGTGCTCTGTGACTGTCTCAGACTGTCTCTCCACATTTAGAGCTGTCTATGGTGCTCCTTCCAACTGAATGATATAACCCGATCACCCTTTGCACTGAAGTCATTTATTTTAATATTACAGGCTAATCCTGTTTACATGGATGCCTGTTGAAGACCACCCGACACCTAAGCGAGGTTTTACTGGGTGTACGTATGATCTATACACTGTGCTAGCAGTCTACGAGACACGAGATGGCTTTAAATTGGGGCTATACATCAAGC
This sequence comes from Spea bombifrons, assembly GCF_027358695.1. Lineage (NCBI taxonomy): Eukaryota > Metazoa > Chordata > Amphibia > Anura > Pelobatidae > Spea > Spea bombifrons. Next base: position 4,085,801 of record NC_071098.1, read on the forward strand.
ACTTCCGAGGCATTTGTGTTCAAATCAATTTAGATTTCTTCATCCACAAAACAGGATATTACATGACCCAGTAAGTGAGGAGGCGATGGATATTTACTGAACCATCATAAAAGAGAAATCTTCCTAACGAGTATTAACTACCTTAGCAGCAAATTAGCCACATGAACAAACACAACCATAATAAATACTATCCAAATGCACTTTATTCACTTCACTTCACTTCACTTCACTTAGAATGGATAAAACACCTCTGTGCTAAGAAGTGCTGTATACCAGCTGAGACCTTAGAAGGCAGGTCCTCGGGGGCGGTAGTTCCACAGATCCTGCTGGCTGATTGGCCAGTTAAACAGGGGATCTCTAGTCCCATTTACACTATGGATTTCTATGCCCAATAGAAAGAATCAAAGCAGCAGAGGTAGGTGCTGGGGGGCTGCCCTGGTGTAAGCCTAGGCAAGTACCCCAACATAACTATATATTGTTCTAACTGCCATAGCATTTAGAGGGAGGCGGTTGTGTCTTTCCTCCTATAGTATTTTCTGTAAACATATTTATATGTCAGGGGTGCGATGAGTTTAACCCAAACCTAAATTACCGAGTTTAATATATTTGCCTGCATTTATCATGTTTTGTACAGCAGATTATTTTATCGTGCAGATTGTTTTATGGTTACAATTGTTTCAAATAAAAAAATTGTATTCTTTCCTGGATGTTTCAAAAGCTTAAAGCTTACTGTTTAAATTTTTTTGAAGGTAAATTCTTGCAAGAAGTGAACTGCAGTCCCATTAACACTCAGCCAGCCCAAAGTACGGCAAAGTGTTATGGGAACCGTCAACCAGCAACAACCAGGAAGACACAACAGAGACTATGTATAAAAAGTGATTCTGATGCAGAGTTTAACACGTAGTCTTATCACCATAGCAACCAATAGAATGTCCCGGCCCACTTTTTATACCGGTCCTAAGCAGCGCTCACATGGGCAGGCATACAATCAGAACACATAGACGCAAACTAACATAAACTCATGCTAACACCACGGACTAAAACATGCTGACACCAAATACCAACACACACACTTGTGGAAACACCATACACTAACTCACACACGCAATCTAACACCAAATACTGACACACACGCATGCACTCACATGCTAACAACATACACTTACACACTCTACTGTCATACAGTAACACACACACACTCTACCACATACACTTATACATACATACATACATACATACATACGCACACACTCTCCTCCCACATCAGTGCAGCTTGCCAGCGCTCCCTCTCACTTCACACAGAGCCCTGTTTTCACTGGAATGTTCCTCGATGTATGACATCACTATATGACATCACCCAACAATGCAAATTATATAGGCTATTGATAACTGTTAGTATAATCATGGTCTTTTTAGGCCAGATCCATGGATGACGTTGCAGAGCACATGTAAGTAATCTGCATCGTGCGTGGCCCCTGCAAAACCGAACAGAAGAAAATATTATTTATAAATAAAAAATCCAGTGATCATTTGTTTTGACAAATAAAATAAAAAAACAAAATAAGGGAATGGTTTGCATCACCCACGCCATGGATAATTGCATTTGGGAACTTGTTAAAAAAATTACATTGGGGTTATTATTGTTATTGTACAAAATATTTAAAATTAATGGCAAGGGAAGAAATCCCAGGGCAGATCTTTACACGTAGGCTGAGAATTTATAACAGCGCTGCCCTCAAAGAGTGGATGGAGTGCCATGTGCACGAGGACGACATCATCATCCGCGTCAAAAGCAACATAAGTTATTATAGGTAAGTCAACTATTTTGCCAATTTCCATATGTATAGCTTAGGGGGATATGACAGAAACATTTAAATAAATAGAGGCCATAAAAAATGGTAGATCGGTTGAACAGCCTCCCAGCAGAAGTGGTAGAGGGTAATACAGCGAGGGTATTAAACATGCATGGGATAGACATACGGCTCCTGAATCTAAGACGAGACCAACGGCTGATTAAGATTTGCGTCTTTACAGCAGGAGAAACGGGCGACTAGACGGGGGCCGAATGGGGGCCGATCTGCAGGCAGCTTTTATGATTCATAAGTGTATAAGTGTATAACACACCAAAAAATTTACCTTTTTTACATTAAGAAAATCATCTTCGCCCTGTCCTGTTTTATATATTTATATAAATATATAAATATATACATTTTTTATTCTAAATTTCCAGTTATCGTGCTAACAAATTATGTTTTTTTTCTTTTTTTTTTGCCAGTACAGAAACTATTGGTTAATTCTGAAAACCACTGTTTTAGTAGCGTTCCTTGACTTAGGTACAAGCACCCCCTTACTGGAGAGTTGTAATTCCACAATTTCTTGAGTTGCTTATTACCAAAATATACTTATTAACGTTATAGTTTATCAGCAATGAGATAAATCACCTTTTATAATGTGAAATTATGTACTATATACATATTTTTATACTGTTTTTAATTTAAATATCACAGAAAAATATTTTTCATATTTTCCCTATTAAACCTAGCATTATTAGTTGTTTTCATAAAATTTTTGTTATGAAAAAAATAAATATAAGAAAATACATTGGCATTTTCCCTAATAAATCTAGTATTAATGCTTATTTATTTTTTATTTTATGAAAAAAATAAAATACTTTGCCTTTTCCCTAGTTAATCTAGAATGAATGTATATTTTTACAGTGAATTTTTATATAATGAAAAAAATATACGAAAATACTTTGCCTTCTTTCCTAATAAATCTTGCACTATTGTTTATTAATATATTAAACAATATTTTTTCAATAAAAGGATTATTATGTTTACAAGTTAATTATTTAATTAAAACAGTATATAATTATTGTTTTGGTAATTTCTCATGTAATTTAGCTCTGATTTAATGTATCAATCACTCAAAATAACAACAGAAAACGACTTTATTATTTAAATAAAATAATAATGGCGTTTTTATGATAGATTTGCTCCTGGTGTTATAATGAACCTCAGAGAGATGTATTAGCCCATGGAGAATATATCACAATTCTGGCCAATTCAGGTTATTATTTTTAGGATGGGTTAGTGAAAATTATTATTCACTTAGGTTGGAATTTACTTATTAAGGTAAATAGATCAGTATTAGAATATCATTTTTGCGCACACAGTCCCTGGCTTCAGAAAAGTTACATACAAAAAAGGTCTAGATTTTGAAATGGGGTTCCTATACCTAAAAACTGCTTTTTTAATCCCAATAATATTCTCATCTATATCAAGAAGGTCATACTTAATGCTTGCCGGCTGAAATCCTATAGGTTTGGGATCTCTGTTTGGGATCATGTTATCAAATAAAGAATGTTTTTGACTCCTGAGAACTTGTGCGCTGGCATCCAACATCCCTGTTAGTAAGCCGCTAACATTAATTCATAAATCGCTGACATTTTGGGCTGTATTCACTTTTAGACTTTGCCAAACATCGTGGAGAATAAACTCCAAGTGATGATCTTGAGCAGATTATACGCTCTCAGCCTTTGATGCAGGAGACTCTCACCCATGATGGTCCTTGGACTTGAAGAAGCAGAAATGTGGACCTCACCTGCAAACATGTAGACTAATACGTACCATACCTTCCAAGTGTCCCTCTTTTGGACCCTAATCCCTGTGTTCCTCTGGATATGCCTGATTTGTAGATGTTTGGTAGCCAAGATTCTATCGTAGTGTTTTAATAGCCTTTCTTGGACATTTGACGTATCGGGATCCTTTATTTATTTAACATGAGAGATATTTATTGGGGATTTTGTTTTCCAGAGCAAAAGACATGAAGGCGATGAACTCGACAGAAGAAGGGGCCGTGTTGGAGTTTACTCTGCTTGGCCTTGCAAGCTTTTCCAAGACGGGTATCGTGTTATTCCTCCTCTTGCTTGGCATCTATATATTGATCCTAACGGGAAACCTTCTCATCATCGTCACCGTCCACCTGGAGCCGCGTCTCCAGTCCGCCATGTATTACTTTCTGAGCAGGTTGTCCTTTGTGGACCTGTGCTACGCCACGGTGACCGTCCCCAAAATCCTAACAGACTTCCTCTCCGAAAGCGACACGATATCCACCGACGCCTGCATCGCCCAGCTGTTCTTCCTGCACTTCTTTGCGGGCACGGAGAGCATTCTCCTCACCGTCATGGCGTACGATCGCTACGTTGCCATATGCCACCCGTTACGTTACGTTAGTATTATGAGCAAAAACACGTGTTACCTGCTTGAGTCCGTTTGCTGGACTGCGAGTTTTCTGCATTCCATCATCCAGGTGGCCATGGTTTGCCAACTGACCTTCTGTGGTCCCAATAAGATTGACCATTACTTCTGTGACATCCACCCCTTGTCCGCGCTGGCCTGCTCCGACATCTTCATCATCGAAGTTGTGTTTGTTGCAAACAGCGGAATGATCTCCTTGATCTGCTTTGTTGTGCTTTTGGCCTCATACAGCGGAATCATCTCCACCATTCTAAACACGGCTTCCGAAGAGGGTCTCGGGAAAGCCTTTTCTACCTGCGCCTCCCACCTCACGGTGGTGACCTTATTTTTTGGACCATGTGTTTTTATCTACTTGAGACCCTCCGTATCGTACAGAGCCGATAAAACGGTATCGATATTTTACACGGTCCTAACCCCGCTGCTGAATCCCATTATTTACACTCTAAGAAACCAAGAGGTAAAAAACGCAATAAAATCCCTATTTGGGAAAAAACATTTTGGATGAAAGCAATGAAATATTTTCAGTCTTGCGGCCGTCTCGAGTTTTAAGTACCGTATGTTTTTTACCGGAGGTGAAATAAAGCAAAAATGTTTCCAAAATAACTTTGTGTGTTTTATAAATTATAAAATGACTTTATTGGTGGATACAGTGGGTTTTGTGGGTTTTCGTTTACTGAGAAATCATCAAACTCAGGACTAATTCGTAATTTTAAAAAGCAACAAAAAATGAGGACTCTAAAATAAAAAAACTGCCAATTTCTAGAGGTTGATGAGCACAAGTCGGGCTCTCCTCGCCAAGACCGCGCATGAACCAAGCTCAACTACCTACGAAGACCTACAGAGGCGCAGGATATTTAACTCTGTGAAGTTGCTGTTAATTACTTTAAATAATAATTATTAACAGTTGCTCCTAGCAACCTCAGTTTCAAAGAAACACCACTTTAACAGTATTAGGGATTACATGCCATATGATGGACTACAACTCCCACAATCCTCTGTGCGACTCGGCAGAAGGTCTTGGGAAATGTAGTTTAGATTCTAGTTTTGCAATCCAATCAAATCCAACAGCTCAGCAGCCAATGAGCAAGAATCCAGTTCTGCACATGCGCTGCAGTGCGTCCTTGTCACAGGGATTTAGCGCGCATGTCCTCGTGAGTCTGATTGGATGCGCGTCACGAGGTAACTGCGCCAAGCGCGTATTCCCGAATGGCAATAGCGGGTTCCGCGTCCCCGAGATTGTACGGTTTTTAATAATTTAATATATCATTTATAGCCCTGCAAACCATTATTATACACATTATTTAATAATAATATTATTATTAATAAGAAGAATTCTTAATTCTAACCCATCAGACGAGCCTCTAATGTCTGGAAGAACAGGAGAACGCGCAGAATGCGCGGCTCCGAATCCAGTGAACGCGCAACCCGCTGCGAACTGTCAGCTTCTGACTAGACAAAGAAGCGTGCACGCGCATTTGCGCAAGCACCTCCACAGTTATTGGGATTTTGTGGACTCCCCCTGCCGGGCGCATGACGTATTGCTGCTGTTCCAGTCCCCTTTTACGCATGCGCGTATCGTTCCTGTTGTGGGCTGGCTTCTGATAACTGGTACTCACGTGGGAGTCCGGGCACAGTGACCATAATAACTTCCCCCGGTAGGTATCTCCGGGGAACTAGGGCGATGAGTGGGAGTTTTGTGTATACGGTCAGTAGGCTTTCTACTGTATAAAGAAGCAGTTTCATATGGTCCCTTTGGATGTATTGTCCCATACCTCCCAAGTGTCCCTGTTCAGGAGAGAGAGTCCTCTCTGGTCTTTAAATCCCTGATGCTCCTTTTTCCTACCTCTTTTCTAGGAACTCAGAATGTTTGCTGGGTATGAGGGTATCGCAGGGTTCTACAGCCCTAAAAGCCCCCATAATGTGTATAGAAACAGCAGGAATGGCTTTATAAATTAAACATATGTTATTCTCACTCAAATCAAGAAGGCGCCAAATCACATAAAAGGTAAAGCCCTACCCCTAGCCACTCCTCTTACCACACCCCTTAGGGGCCCCTCTTTGGCCCTTTCCCATATTGGGAATCTGCCGCCGGTATGGAAACCAATCAATAAACAAAGGAATACAGCTTTAGCGTGATTGGCGCTTTCTGTGTTCATACTAACAGGGAATGTATGATGTCACAAGGCAGGACTTCCTATGTGATGATGCGTGTTTCTTGTCTCACTTTAGGGGCGTCCGATTGCAAGGACCTCTTCATATGGAAATCAAGGTTTTATGTTTTCAACCTGACTGATTCTAACAATGTCTACTCCGGTAACATAAAACACATCCCTTTCTTTTCAATTGTCATTTTTTTCTGAGCATTTTCTCTACATTTTTGGACCTCCAGTCATTTTGTCGAACGATGTGTGCAGGGGGTCTAAAAAGGGGGTCTTTTTAGACCCCAGGGTGCATGTCTTCCTTTTGATTTCAATGGGAGCACTTTCTTGTCACTGATTGACAGCTTAATCAGCCAATCAGGCGAAAGACAAGTGGGATCATGGAGAAAGAATGACGATTTTGCTTTAGTTTACTTTTTTTTCTTGTTTTTGACGAAGGGGTATAATACTGCCCCTTTACATTTTCGTGGTGTCTTCTTGTAATTGTATGGAGAGGTTCTGCAGAATCCCTTAATATACATTTAACCCTTTAGCTTGCAGGATTTGTGTTATCTGAGCACATCTCCTGCTGTGTTATATACTAAGCACCGCTCAGCTCCAGCACTGGCTCAGTAAGGGTCCCGGAGGCAGGGTCCGCATGTGCAGAAAGTACTGCCATTTATTGCAATAGAAGCACTTTTTTTGCCACCGATTAACTGCTTCAAGCAGCCAATTGTTACACCTTATCTCCTCCTAAACGTAAATAATGTATTCCTTTTTTAACGGCTTCGATGAAAGTATATTAAAGTATCTACAAAGTACTTTTATATACATTCTGTGTTTATAAGGCTGCCTGGGTCACCGGACGCCCTTTTTCAGACAAAATACTTTTCTCCTTGATCATTAAGCGTAGTAATGTAGGTCAGCCATGTTTTTCTTATCTCTTTAATTCTATCCACCATGACTCTGCTTATCTGATATATATTGATGATTAAAATATCTCGTCAGGTCCCAGTTACGTTCCACGACGTCGTGGCTTCTTTTACAGAGGAGCAGTGGACCAGCTTGGAGAGAGGAAAGAGAGAGCTTTACCAGAATGTGATCAAGCAAATCCACAATGCTTTGCTAACGCTAGGTGAGTCTCCGTAATGACTATAATATTGCAAATATGTTGTAACAACGTTACACAACGCATTGTATGCATACAACGCAAAAACTAAAAGGAATAAAGTTCTATAAAATTGTGTTTTTGTTTCCTAATGAATGTTGTAGCCTCGTTTTCGACTCCAATTAATACTTCAGTTAGGTCTCATTTAACTTCTGCTCCCTCCGATGAGAGGGACAGCAGCCGATCACATGGACGCTAGCGATACACTTTCTCCTTTTCTTATATTTATTTTGACGTCTCTATGCACTCAGATCCAGATAGCTCCGTGTCTTTAGGTAATACAGGGATCTGGCATACTTTATAGCATTAGGCGATTATCCATCTAAATCTAGTAATTAGCTGGTAGATGTCGACCATTTCTAATGACGACTTCTTGACTATAATGAAATAAAGATGGTTCGGCCATCGCTAATTCAACAGCTACATTGGGTCTTTGCAAATACCTTTCCAATGGGTGTCTGTTAGCGTTGTCTGTTGGCTGAGATACATCTTCTAGGTCTGCATCATAACCTGGAACAAGGTCCCTTCGTGCTCATGGCTGCTGTACTGTTTATAATTCTGTGGTATTCGTTAAACAGGTTACACAATTGTGAATCCAGACACCCTATTCAGAATAACGAAAGAAGACGAAGCCTGTGTCCGCATTGAGTATTCCTCTGACCATAATGACGGTAACATTATTTCACCCGTTTACTGTTTGACCTGGTTCCAAACTTCTGTAGACCTGTGTTATATACTCTACTGTTTGGGGTCATTTCTAGCTGTAACATAATTGCAAAAGGGTTTTCTAACGATCAATCATCCTTTTAAACTTAAACTTGGATCCGCAAACACATCGTGCCATTGGAACACAGGAGTGATGGGAGTGATAAAGGGCCTCTGTACGCCTATGAAGATATTCCATAAAAAATCAGCCGTTTCCAACTACAATAGTGATTTACAACATTAACCCCACCTGTGCTGGGTTTCCATTTCATGTTATTTTAATGGAATAAATGTGCTTTTCTTTTAAAAAAAAAAACACAAACAAAAACAAGGACATTCCTAGGTGACCCCAAAATTTTGAACCATAGGTACTTTCCAGGAATGTGATCACTTTGGAATGGCCTTTTTTTTAAAAAATATTGTTAAGTGATATGGGGGTCTCAGACTTTTACCCCCTTGTCTGTGCAAACAATGAATTACTGTGATTTGTTTTACTCTTGTAGTTGTCCCGGATCTTTTGCTAAAAATAAAGGAGGAAGCAGCAGATGAAACCCCCTGCAGTGAAGAGGAACTTAATGCAGGTGGGTGACATTCCAGAGTATTTTGGTGTAACATTGTTTTAGTTTTTTTATGGAAGATTTTTAAATCTCCATATTACTTTCCAATACCACTACCCTGATTAGAAATGATTATGTAGCTAATCTGCATTCTGCCCATTATTGTGTTTAGTTTTATTCATTTTGATTTATAGACCCATCCCCCAATACTGGATTAAGAACATGCTGGGTCCCAAAATGACCAAATGGCCAAAAATTGTGATTTCATATAAATGTATATAACTGTTCTTTACAGCATATCCTGTAATCCATTCTGTGATTTCCTTAAACATCAAGCAAGAACGGGAGGTTTGCAAGAAAGTCAGCATGGGCTCTGAAGCTAAGCCAAAAAGTGAGTCTATATATATTTATTTTATTTTTTTAATGATAACTAAATGCAGCGTTAGAAACATCTTTCCTGGTAAAATGAACTGAAAGGTTACATGATTATTGGCTGCCTGTAAATTCATTGTTTTTTCTAATTACATTCGCCGTATTAAATATGTTTTCTGTATAAAATAATCTTTTTGCAGATCACCCAGATACACAAGAGGACAACCTGTCCTTCGTTAAGGAAGAGGAAGAAATGTGTTCCATAGATAATTATAACCATGCCGACCTGGATATCAATGTCATCTGCACCTCGCGTAAGGCATTGGTATATTCTTTCCTAAATGGCATTCAGAATACCAAAAAACTATGTGGAAGTCTCGAAATAATAATCTTTACAAGAAAAATAAACCATAATTCAGTGTCTAGCGGTGTGTGCAAGAATCAACAAAGCTTGGCAATTAAAAACTAAACATTAATGAATATTTTTCTTTTTTAAAAAAAGGTAAAGTATGCTTTTTTGAATGAAAAAAGTAAATAAAAAATGTGTATAGTCTAGATTAATCAGCAGAACATAAAACCCTCCTATACTCTTAAGTTTTCTGAGCGCACCACATAAAAAATATTTGTAATACATCACGTGAGTCTGAGGTTGGAGCGTATCCTGTTTTTTTTAAATTATTTTTAAAATATTTTTTCACTAATTCTAATGCAACACCGTTTATTGATTATTACTTATTATTTATTATTTTTGCTGTTTTTGTGAACAGCTCCTACTGCGGTGAAAGAAGAGGACATCTCACAGCTGCTGGAAATACAGCCCACGGGCCGCTACAGGACAGGTGAATGGTTTTATGTTTTATTATGGGAAATATTCATATTTTTTTTTTTAGAAACTATTAAAAGAAGAATGAAGAATAGATATTGTCACATTCTAGAGCACTTTTACTTTTTGAGCTACCACAGTGATGATGTCTGATTGGCTTCCATTAGCTGCTTAATATTTTTATCAATATTTCTATCAATTCCCAGTGAAACAGAATTCTGCGACCAACTCTTAACGGCTACCCCTTGAGTCACCGTAAATTATTTTACACCCATGTAGTTATAAAATATGTTTTTGTTTCGCATTCGTATTTTACATGAGTTTTCATACTACTTCTCTAGGATCTATTCCGCAGTCGTATATCCTGGTTTCGTTAAAATGTTTATAATATGCTCACTCTGCGCACATTCATGAATACGTTCTGTTGGTGTAACAGATGATGAACCCATAAAACAAGAAATGGACGACCAGATAGAAGGTCACGCAGGCTACGAGCATACCGGTACGTGGATTCCAGTTACACCGTGTCTTTACCTCGATTTTTATATGGTCTGTGTAAGCTTTTATGTGTTTTCTTTTCAGATTTCACTATAAGAAGGCATGAATATGAAGAGGAATCAGGTGGAACAAACGCAGTAAGTGAAACTTTACATGGCTGTTACAGAACTCCTCTACCCTATGCCTATCCCATGCATGTTTAACCCCCCCCACTGTAACTAGCTTCTACCACATCTCCTGAGAGGCTGTTCTATTTATCTACCACCCTCTCGGTAGAATAAAACATCCTAAAATAAAATGCATTCATCTTTCAGCTGTCAGTAAAAAGGATAAAAGTCGGCTTCCAGGCAGAAGGCGGCACAGAAAGGTGAGTGTTATAACCCTCATATTCCTCATGATGGCGCTGCTGTTTGGTGTTCGTATGTCTTTTTTGCTGTAAAATTCCCAGTTTCAGCCAATGTTGATATATAAATATTTTAGCATTTTACTCTATTCTGTATCATTATTTAGAAAACACATACTTCCGTAGCAGAATGTCACTGGAGTGTAACGGTATATACTGCTTGTAATGTTATCCCACAGAAACCATTCAAACAGTGACAGCAGTGACGACGAAGAAAGGCGGAGGAGATTGGTACGTTTGAATGTTTCTTTTTCGCTCTGGGCTTTATTCACTAAATGGAGAGTTGAGTTTCAGTTCCTTGCTTTGAAATATATTTACTTATTTTTTTTACTTTTGCATTTCTTCCCTACAGATAGAAATCATGGACAGGGAGCGTCACAGTCGCCCAACTCCCCCATTTCTGCTGAACTGCCTGGAGTGGGTTCCCGATCGGCGAGAAGAATGTACGAAGCGTAAGCCCCCCGCTGCTCCTGTGCGCGTCGGGGACACAGCCTGGTGCTCGTGTGGGGGCTGCGTGGCGTTGCCCACGGATGATGAGTGCGTATGTTGCACTGAGATAAAGAACATCGAGCCCTTGCTTTCCGAGGGCAAAAAATGCATTTGTGACAGCGATTACGTCAGGGACAGGCTGGTTTCCCGAGAGCACATTATATCGCTGTATCGATACAGCTCGAGTTACTCCAAGCTGCGGTTACCGCGCATGGACGACCTGAAAGAAAGGTGAGATGTGATCCAAACCTCTGCATGCTCACTTAGTAAATAAAGCCCAACTTCTGACTATGCTAAAAGACTGGGGCAAAAGGCAGAAAGAGTGTTTCATTAGTCGCCATGGCGATGGCCCCACATTTGGCACATAGCACCATATTAGCTTTTAGCAGTTAGGATATTAAAAGAAACGGGTAATATTCTGACTGGTTTTAGTAACATTTCAGACATACCCCTTGCCCACTGTCAACCTCATGGGCCCCGAACCTCACCAATGACTGGTTGTTGGGACTCTCTGATAAAATCATGACTGTTGGCAGCTGTGCTGGAGGGGGGCTATCAGAGCATCATAACCCCACTTTAATGCATATCATAACTGAGAGGTCTCTTTACATTTTCATGGTCTCATCCTTCTGAAAGCATGGGGTAGGGGGCTTTCTGCATTTGCCCCTCTCCCCACCCCCAGCTTTTTCCTGTCTGGAGTGTTTTAATGAGCGAGTAGAAAATATACCCCTACATGCACATTCCTAAATAAACTATTATTTTTTTTTGTCCCCCATATAGCGACTACAGAAAAACAGCTTACAGGGCCTTTTGCATGTGGGCGTACGGCCGTCTGGGGAGGAAAAAAGGACGCCCGATTCCAGCGTGCGTGGTCCACAGAATTCGCACGCATTTCCCTAAACCCGACAAGACTTACTTGGGATTGGTTTCCGCGTCGTATGACCCCAACGCCGTCGACATGTTAGACTAAAAATATTCTTCTTTGCTGATTCTGCTGTTTATATTAAAGTTACAATTCTGTACAGTCTGTTTATAGAGAAAAAACGTTCGGATTTTGAAATGTGTTTATTTACATTTTTATGGTAAAATAAAGTGGTATTTCTTATCTGTCACTTTTCCACAAATCCTACATTATACTGCTCTGTACACTAAATTTAGCCCAAAATAACCAAAATAAGAAAAAAAAAACCACATTGGGAAAGTCCTTTAAACTTCCTTTTCTTATGATCTGCAGGATTATTCCTCCCCATTGTTATGTCTGCCCCCATCGTTTAGTTGCTGATTATTTTTGATTGGTTCAGGTAGCCTTTGTAAGGGTGTAACTTGTGCCGGAATGACATTCCACTGATCTACTACTCTCTGGTGAAGATATATTTTGACATTAGACAATATTTTCACTCTATGGCCTCTTGTCTGGTGTTCATGTCATATTCTGGTAACCTGTTATCGATGACCTCCATGATTTCAATCATCCATCATGATTTAAAGCAACCAATCAAATGGTCCATTCTTTAGGAAAAAGAAGCTGGTTGCTAAGGTGATAAGGCCACTTTTGATTCATAAACTCCACAGGATTTCCACTCTGACTGCTACACAGTAACCCAAAAGCTACTGGGGGCAGTTCTGGGCTTCTATCGCAGGCATTGTGCAATAACCCCATACCGCGCTATGTACGCACACTGCGCAAGTGGAGCGCTAAACGTGCCGCTTTCTGTTGTATTTCTAGATACCAGTGTCCCGCCCCCAATACCTGAGTGGCTGTGGCGCCTGTCGCTGAAATATCCTCGCGCTCTGCTATAGGACGCGGCGATGCTTTGTCTCCCCCCGCTGGGCAGCCGGCGTTCGTTTCAGTGCGCATGCGTGTTCATTACGTATTCTTGCGTGGTTTCCGCCAACCAGCCATCCAAATGGACACCGGGCACAGGCAGGGAGCATCATGCACATGGTACGTCTTCTGGGGTGGTATGTGGTAAATGCCTTTGGTAAGGCATTGTATTTGGGCTCTGTAGGGTCGCGCATGCGTGATGTGCCAGTTAATCAACGTCATAATTTCTTTTGTTCTTAGGTTTTAGGTCACCTCCAATAACAGGGGCCACAAATCAAAACAATTAACCCCATCTCATCCAAGCAATGCCTTTTCAGGTAAAATGACTGACATTCAATGAATTTCACGTACAACTTGATGCTGAGTTCGGAGCAATCACCAGGGACATCTACTTGGTTGCTATGGTGATTGCTCCAGCTCTAGCATTGGTCCTGTTTTGCTGTTCTATTGTCAAATTTGTTGTCGTATTTCTTATTATAGGGAAAAGTATGAGGGGGAAATATTTTTTGAATAAATATGCCGTAGAAAATCTTAATTCGTTTATTAGTACAAATATAGTGTTTTTGTGCCGGCCGCTGTCCAAGGCCTATTTCACAACAACACTGTCATTCGCCAAACATTCCCAGTGTTTGTTCTGTGTATCAGAATTCCGACTGGCAGTTATTCATATTCTTAAGTCTTCCCTTCCGTTTTTATTTAGCCGTATCAATACCCGTTTTTTTTCAGGTTGGTTTCCATGACGTTGCGGCCTCTTTTACGGGCGAGCAGTGGATGGGCCTGGAGAGCTGGAAGAAAGAGCTTTACCGAAATGCCGTCACAGAAATCCACCAAGCGTTATTAACACTGGGTGAGAACGCCGGGTTTGCAAATGGTGACCACGTGATGATGTCATAAACAAGATACAAATCCAGCAAATTGTGTTATTATTATTACTATTATTATTACAGAAAAGAATATTTTTCTTTTGTAAAATCAGAATGTTTTATTATTTGCCAATAATGTGATGATGTGTAGAAACAGTATGTCGGTCTCCATGGTAACTTCACAGAGATTGGTCTGTGACCCATAACACATCTTGATGATTACAGAGCTCTACTCGCTTGTCTAATTCCCACGATTTTCCGTTGGCAGGTCACACAATTGCTAATCCAGACATTGTATTCCAAATCACAAAATGTGACAAATCAAGCGTCCGCATTGACTGTTCCGGCACGGAAAGGGAAAGTACGGTTGCGGGTAAGACCATAATACCACCTAATTTATTATTATGACTTATTGTTTTGTATACATTCCGTAGCGCTGTAATTTCTGTCTTTGGACAAAGAAAGTACTTATTTAATAATAAGCTCCTTAACAGGCAGGTTAATAATATATTAAAAATGGTGTATATTTATCTTCCAACTTTCTGTTTTGTGGAAGGATGTTAAATTCCTAATTACACACCATTTAGTGAATAAACCCCTTAAAACAGCTTTTAAAGCACGATTAACTCAATGCAAGTTTTTAATGATGTAATTTTTTTTCGTAATATCGGCCCGCAGCTCTGACGGGTAATATTTAGGATCAGACCTCATTTAAATGCCTCGTATTTCAGCGTCCCTTATTCAGTAATGAGGTCATGAGTAACTAGAGCGGGTGGGATGTATTCTCTCTCTTCGTAGGCCTACCCGATCTATTATTGAGGGTGAAGGAGGAAACCGATGGAGGAAACGTTTCCAGCGATGAAAAACCTAACGTCGAAAGGTCGGAGAATCTGATATCCCAGACCCTCGCAGAATGTCCTGTCATCACCTCTGTGGTTTCCTTATACGTGAAGGAAGAACAAGAAGAGAAAGTTTCTCCAAATTCAGAAGTGAAGCCAACAAGTGGGTAGTTTGGTGTTTGTTTGACTCATTGTATATTACGACGAGTTTATGCATCTGCGTCTTATTACTAAGGAGTTGTATATGGAATAGCGGCTTGCCATTATATCTGTCATTATTTATACATCATATAAATGCTGTCTTAGCATATTATCTCCCTTAATAAAAATGCATTTTATTTTCCAGATGCAGATGTCCAAGAAGACAGTTTATTCTCTATTAAGCAAGAAGAAGAAGTTCATTCAATAGATAATTATAACTCTGCAGGCATGGAGAGCGTCGTAACCGTTCCCTGCAGTAAGATATTTTATCTGTTTTTTTATATATATATATATATATATATATATATATATATATATATATATATATATATATATATATATATATATATATATATAAAGTTTGGGTTCAAATTTCCTCATTTTGTGAAAGAACAGCACGTTTTGACCATTAAAATACCATGTAATGGATCAGAAATCCAGTGCAGACGGGGTTCATGTTGGAAATGACTATTGTAGCCCTACATGACCCCAAACTTTTGAATGGGGCAGATCCTGCTTCTTGCTGACATCACATTCGCTCAATAGAAGTTACAGATCAATGATCACTCGTATCATCGATTAGGTTGATGACTCTTAGCATTAAGCCTTTAGTATGGTGTTCTGTATATGTATTCCATTATTATATTTTTTGGGGGGATTTGCTTATTTTTTAATAGGTCCTACTTCAGCGATTAAGCAAGAAATGGATCCTGTAGATCACTTCCAGCAAGAAGTGACTGGAGACCTTGGTGACATAAGTATGTTTTGATTTGGATGTTTTCAGTATTTCTAATTTTATATAAATACTTTTTAAAACAGTAGGACTGCTATACTAATTGCGAGTATAACGTGCGTATATTTTTAAGCAAAACTAGATTGAGATTAAAACGTTCAGTGAATACCCGAGGGTTCTGTGTTAGGAGAGGCACGGAGTTTCCACCCCTTCCGCTAGAACTCCTGTGTTTTGCACTGAACGACGGCCACAAATCGTCTTATTAAATCATCCCTGCTTTTACTGTACGAGTTTTACCTTTGGAGGAAATAAGCTGAAACTGACATAAAATTACTTTGCATACAAAAAAAAATACTTAAAATTTTGGAATGCAAAAAACTTAATTCAAGCAATCAGTATATAACATAATCACCTGTTTATTAGTTTTTTTCCTTACTACACGTACATGTTTTCTACTGTTGCAGTTCCTGTTGTTGTAAAGCAAGAGAATGTGGATCACACCAAAGAAATCCAAGCCACGCGTCGCTATAGCACCCGTAAGTGATTCTCCCAGGATAATGCGCTCAGGGCTGGACAGGTCTGGTCGGGCAATTCTGAAATCCCACTTTGTCACCTTATAGATTTACTATCAGCAGATGTTTTAGATGTACTGTAATAAAATACTCTCATAATGTAAAGTCACTAAACCATTTCACAGGTTTCTTCGATTAAAATAAGTTTCTTTGTTTCTCCTTCTTTTGAGTGTACTTTGCTAGTTTTGGTCTGTTCTGATATTCGTTTCAATTTGTATTCTAGGTGGTAAAGCAAGATTAGGCGGCTCAAAACAGAAATCAAGTATTGCAAAGAAAGTAAGTGCCGCGTATATACGCTACTGTTCAAAAGTTTGGGGTCACTTAGCTGTTTTCATGGTAAACAAGGACATTTCTGGCGGTAACATAATTACAAAAAGGTTTTCTTACCATTAGCCTTTTAAACTTAAACTTGGATAAGCGAACACAACGTGCCATTGGAACACAGGAGTGATGGGAGTGATAAAGGCCTATTGGGACACAAGATCGATGGGAGTGATAAAGGGCTATTAAGAGATTCCATTAAAAATCAGCCGTTTCCAGCTACAATAGTCATTTACAACATTAACCCCATCAGCGCTGGATTTCTGGTCCATTACATGTTAATTTAACCCCTTCACGACCTTTGCCGGTTCAAAAACGGTCAGGGAATGACCTTTGACGGTCCTGAACCGTCATGGGGTTAAATCGGCTCAGAAAGCAATCAAAGATTGACATCGACCTAGAGGCATTCAGCAACACAGAAAAAAAACCTCAGGGATCGCTCCCCGGAGCCTTTTTATTAGTAAAAAAAAAAAAAAAAGACGGCAGGTCTTTTAAATATGGCGGTGCCATCTAAAAGCGTTTAGGAAGCGATCGGCAATCGTTTCCTCCACTCAGTTGGTGTTCTTGAAATGCCTCGATATCGTGGAATCCCAGAACATGTTGCCCAGAACATCTGGGCACCAGTGCCAAGATTGTGTGGGACCTAATATTCCCACCTATGAACAAAGGCTACCACTTGTATGTTGACAACTTTTATACAAGCGTCCCTTTGTTCAAGTTGCTGTATTGTTTCGATACAGTAGCTTGCGGTACTATTAGAAAGAACCGCGTGGGTTTCCCACAACGTCTGGCACGAACCCGGCTAGGAAAGGGGGAGACCTCAGCTCTACGTCAAGAGGAGCTTTTGGCATTGAAGTTCAAGGACAGAAAATAAGTGTGCATGCTGAGCACCATCCACGATGAGAGGACTGTGGAGGTTTCTGTCCGTGGCAGAGCTGAGGTTGTAAGAAAGCCAGTGTGCATCAGGGCCTATAACAAGAACATGGGTGGAGTTGATCTGTCAGATCTACCTCATTTTGAGGAAGACAAAGGCCTGGTACAAGAAGGTTGCAATTTATCTGATGCAAATTTCAACCTACAATGCTTTTTTGTTGCATGAGAAAGCAAATCCCGGAATGTCTTTTTTGCAATTTCAGCTTCGAGTAATTTCGAATATCTTGTACCAAGATGCACCTGGTCCCCGGGCGGCGATGGACTCTAGAAGAATTGGGGCTACCCATTTTATTTTTAAAATTCCTCCTACAGAGAAGAAGCAGAATCCCCAAAAACGATGCAGGGTATGCTACAGCAGGGGGCAAAGAAAGGACACCCCATTATACTGTCCAGATTGCCCTGGAGAACCTGCCCTCTGCCTTGGTAACTGCTTCAAGCTGTACCACACGGTTGCCCATTTTTAATTTTTTTTTTTTTCCTGCTCTACTTTTGTATTTTTTCCCCATTTACTGCTATTTAGATGATTTTTGCTGCACCATTTTTTTTGCACTGACAAGATTCCCCTGTGTCTTTCCCATGGCATGAGGGAATCGCTTAACGGTGCTAGATCAAATCCCTTCCTGGAGAAGGGCCAGGCTTTCTTCTGCCCCATCTGAAAGTTGAGTACAAAACAAGTTTTGACCGGATGTTGTAAACAGTGAATTCCGCAGGTCTCAAATGTTACACAACCTGCCAAACCGATGCATGTGGGGTATCGCTGCACTCAGGAGATGTTGCTGAACACACATTGGGGTGTTGTTTGCCAGTGACATATACCAGGACCTGTATATTTATAACTGAATTACAATTTGTGTGAAAAAAAATAAAAAGAATTACTATTACAAAGTTTGACAAAGTGTGGTTGTATAATTGGTGCATGGAAAGGGTTAAAATAACAGCACTGGAAATACCCTGGGGTGTCTAGTTTTCAAAAATATATGATTTGACGGGGTTAAATTGAGTTAACCGGCTTCAAAGATGTTCCAAAGAGGACATGTAGGCAGACTGACCAGATTTATTAAAAAAGATTTGGAAATCCTAAAACGCTGCTTGTACTTATTGCCCTATAACTTACAAAAAACAGCAAAAAAACATAAAAACATTGGGTATTTCTAAACTCAGGACAAGTAGTAGAATCTATTTAGCTAGTTTTTTTTTTACTTGCTTTTTTTTAGGTGAGTAAAAGATTTTTCAAATAAAAGTCATAAAAGGTTTTTTTTTTTTCAATTTTTCACCATGTTTTTTTTTGTTTTTTATAGTAAATAAGATGATACGATCAAAATAATGGTATCTGAAGAAAGCCCATCTTGTCCTGAAAAAAAACCAATATATAACTTATGTGGGTTCACTAAATGGGTGAGGAGAAAATTACAGCTGAACACAAGCACCACAAAAGTGTCAAAACAGCCTCGGTTCCACAGGGTACAAAACGAAAAAATGAGCCCGGTCCTTAAGGGGTTAATGGACAAAATTAACTTTTCTTTCGAAAACAAGGAAACTTCCTTTAGAACAGCAGTGTAGTTCAGTATTCTAAAGGTTTTCAGATGATCGCATTTAAACACGGTTTTCAGCATGGTCCTTATTAGGTGAGGACAGGTGGCTTATAGTCCTGATAACGGCAGGTCGCCAGAAGAGAAATCATGGTGAGGTTGAGGGGGTGAGAAGGGTGAATGTACGTATGACCCTTTTTTTTTTTTTAAGCTTGTTTTCTTCAATTTAATAGACGGCAGCTTTCAAGAGTCAAAGAGTCTTATCTCACGGAGCTCACCTGGATGAAACAACAAAAAGAATCAGGGTAGGTACAACAAACACTTCTATTATTACATATATATTATTACATATATGTGTCAAACTCCATCCGTTGTGTAATCTAAAACTCACTACTCATTTAAAGATGCCTTAATGTCAATATTTTAGAGACTGCAGATGCTAGAAGGCATGGCCAGGCCCTTCAGAACCCTGCCGTGCTTCATGAACGATCCCATTATTAAAGGTCAACAGTCTCCTAGAAGACCCCTCGATTTGAAAGAGGAGACGCCAAGCACAGGACCCCCCGTCTGGTGTAAATGTGGGAAATGCTGTGTGTTCGACTCCGAGGAGGAGACTGTGTGTTGTCACAACATTTCGAGCTTACAATCGCTTTTAAACGAAGACTGCGGTTGCATCACCAACCATCACTTCTTCCGCGACATGTGTCTGGGCCATGACTGGCTCAATTTTCTCTTTCGCTTTCTCGGCCGGACATCGAAAAAAGAGGACATTCTTTGCTATTTACAGTAAGTTCTTCCTCTCTTGGAGTATAAGCTCATACAACATGATACATTTCCCCCTCTATTTTAATTTAACCGTTTGAGTGCGTTATATTTATAAAGTGGTGGAATCTCAGCGACTGAATCAAACACCAGTTAGGATTTCATAGTTTTTCTGCTTTTCTGCGTTTGAGCCTTTGTATAACGTGACTTCGATATAAAAAAAAAAACATGCATGTTGTCCCCATCTAGCTGTCTACGTGTGTAAAGAATTAAGAAATTCAGTCTTTTTTTATTAAATAATCAGCATATACAAGAGAAAACTAAAACACACAGAATCTAAGACAATAAAGGGCATTCATATCCAATATAAATTCATTTATTTAATTAATATTTTGATAAATATTGTATCTGTTTTACAGCAAGCTTCGGAGGACCGCATATAGAGTATTCACAGTATGGGCTCACGACTACTTAGATCGTCGCAAGTATAAACCTATCCCAGCCTGCGCGATCAAGGCCGTAAGAGATTCCTTCCCCTATCCGGAGGAGCTAAATGTTGGCGTCATGAAGATGTACGATTATCCAGCAGCAATCATGGCCTTAGATTAATGTTTATTTTGTCTCTGTAATTATATAAAGTTGTTACTAATTAAAAATCTATTTTTGTATCCTGTTTTTCTTGTCTGTACACGCAGAAACTCCTTGGGGTCTATTCACTAAGGGCTGAGTTGGCCCTGGAACTTTAATAGTGTGGGTAGGTGTTTAAAGAGCTGCCCGGCTACATGTTGGAGGGTAGAACTTCTGGAGGAACCCCGAGTAACTTGGAAACCTGCCAAGTGTAATCTCTCGAAGACCCCACTGAGATCCTCTGAGAAGATGGAAAGCAGCGAATCAGTGGAGGGCTAGCCCCGCGGGGCCGGGGGGCAATTTCTCCTGAGGCCGCTTCAAAATTCTTCAAAAGTGTGTAAGTGTGAGTTTGTACGTGCAAATGTGTGTGTTAGTGTGAGTGAGTGTGTTCCAGTGCGTATAATATTTACTGGGTAGGGGCTGGGGGCCACTTGGCTATACCTGCCCCCTGGGCCAAAATGGTGCACCTCGGGATGGGGCTTCAATAAGATTTTTGTGACTTCTGTATTACTTACTATTTATGTAACAAAGTGATTTAAAAGAATACTCATTTATTATAAGTTTTAATTTCCAACCACATTCCTGTTGTTTCTATACACATTCTATACACATTCATACCATGCAGACATTTGGGGCGTCTAGGCATTAGGGACAAGGGGCCTTTGGGTCCCCCTATAACACTTGGGATATAAGGAGTAGTCTAAACATGGACATCCTTACGGTCAGACAGGATTGAGGTGTATTTGCTATAGGTGATCTCTGATCATATAATTGGCATTAAATATGCATTTACAAGAAAGGAGTAATCCTTTTGAAGAACAGATCCCATTACATAAATATTTATAGGAAATACAAATAATAATAAATTGCAACAATGTATCCAGTCTAGCCTCACACCACTCAGAAACTCTGCACTGCGCATGCGCGTGTCATGTCTCATGCACCCTGTATCCGGGCCAATCACAGCAGCTCAGTGACCTCCTAGTATCCGTCCGCGCTGTAATAAAGTCCTTTAATAAATTACAACCTTCCTCGTGTCCAAAGGGCATCGGGCCAAAGTCTGATCATCCCCGGGGGGAGCTTTTATCTTATCTCCCTCACAGTGCCTGCCGCGGCCATGGAGAATATAAACACATAAAGATGTAAAAAGTCCGACCTGTGGCTCTGTACGGCACAGATGACATGTATGGATTTTAACCCTTTGGTGGCCAGAGGTGACTGAAATAACATATAATATAATACATTTAAACCTTTTTGATGAGCCGGGCGGCGCTCTGCAACCTGACCGCCCGGTCCTCAAAGGGTTAACCTGTCAGCCAACCCCCCCCCCCGGTTGTTCCTGGGGCAGATCGCCGCTCGTGATACTTTGTAGCAGTTTTACTGTCACTTGGAACGCCGGGTGACACTGCGATCACGTGATCAGACCGGGGAGGCTCTCTGGGTAAAGTGCAGAGGAGAGGAAGCGCTCGGTATTTACCGTCTCTGCGAGACTGCGGCGTATCCGGGTGAGTGACCGGAGAACTCAGCGCGAGCGCAAAGCCTTTGATCCATACAGTCAGGCTATATGTGTTTGTTATACAGCTAAACCATTTGATCTATACAGTCTATATGTGTTTGAAATAGAACTAAACTCTTTAGATCTATACATCCAGGGCTATATGTCTTTGTAATCCTGCTAAACCATTTGATCTATACAGTCAGGGTGATATGTGTCTGCATTGCTGCTATATGCATAACACACAATATGTTATTATTAATAAAAATATGAAATAATAACAATAATAATATCATAATTATAACACCAACAGATCACTGCGTACTTTGCATTGAAATACTTCTGTGGGTAATGAAACCGGTGCTGAAATGGTTAACTCCAAGTATCAGCTTAGTTGGATCTACATAAAGAATTTTTATGAATACGTTTTAAAAATGTTTCTGGTATTCTGCAGGAGGCTGCGATTGGGCGGCTGTTCGCTTAAAGACAGCGCTATGGAATATGATGGCGCTATACAAACCGATAAATAATAACGTTACTGATTACTAAGAAAAATGTCTGTCTTTCTGGTCGGGCTCGCTGGGTAAAAATGTCTGTTTGACAAATAGTTACCAACTGTCCTGTTGGGAAGTCGTCATGTCCCAGTTTATGGATGGGATGTATAGATCAAACACTGAGAGTGTGAACAGAACTCACCGGGATTGTTCTAAAAAAGCCACGGTAACCAAGTCGGCTGCGTGAGAGACAGCAGGGAGACGTAATCCAGCAAGCTGTACCATTTGATCTATACATTTGCTATAACTTTAAGGATAACTTTTTACCCGATACAAAAGGCAGAGTCGGAAGGACTGATTTACTTGAGTGAATTTATTATTATTATTTTATTATTATTATTAGTGCTGTTTTTATTTTTATTGTAATTATTATTTTTACTTTATTTTTCACGCGAGGCATTTATAGTTTGTAGAGTTTGGAACTCGATGTGAAAACGCAGAGGAATCAAATGACGCATCGAGGAAGAACGTGATTAACAAAACAGGATTAATTAATGGTTATTTACTAAGCAAAATAATACTAGGTCACCTCGGCTGGGTGGCCGAGCTGGGTGTGAAAGGCCCCCGGCTACCGGATTCTGGGCCGTGACTCGGCCTGGTGTAGGTGATTGCCCGCTGGTGTCCCATGCTCATACTTCCCAACAGTCCCTTTTTTGGCGGGACAGTCCTGATTTCCATGCGCTTTGTGTGACCGTTACGTATCATGGCGGATGACGCGTTATCGTGAATCTCTTGCAGGGAGTCCCATGGATCTGGGCTGCGATGGCGTCCATATACTGGGCGGCGCGTTTGGTGCTTTAGTCTCTTTGGTATTAATATGGGCCGCCCGCCGCCTCGGGGCCGTCTACCAGCTCTTCCACAAGGTGAGGCCTCGCACTTTGCTTGCCAGACGAACCAGTACTAATTGGTTCGATTTCTAATATTTTGCCCCAATTGCCCTTTCCAGGTGGAAACTCAGAGTCCTTGCCACGGCGGGGAGGTTGTTGCTAAAGTTCTGCAGGCCCACGGGGTGCGTTACGTCTTCACCTTGGTTGGCGGACACATTTCTCCCATCCTGGTTGCCTGTGAAAAGCTGGGAATCCGCGTAGTGGATACGCGGCAGGAGGCCACGGCAGTGTTTGCCGCAGACGCCGTGGCCAGGCTGTCGGGTATGTAGACCCGTCTTATGTTTAATTACTTGCGGGAGAACTATTGCTCATAGCACCAAAGTGTCTCATATTTAATTGGACAGTAAAGTACTTGGAAGTGGCCCAAAATTGGCACCTCGGTCAGGGCCTTAGAATGATGTTTTCTAAGAAACGTTTTAAAATATATTAATTTGCTGGAACGTTCTAAAATGTTTTTAACAATAACACATCTTTTTCCAGTATTTTTTACCTTTTTTTCGGGCCAGTTGTCTGTTTTCCAGGTTTTTTTCTTGTTTTTTAGCCGTTATGAAATAACCTTTTGTGTGTTTTGGCGCAGGCACGGTGGGCGTTGCTGCGGTTACGGCGGGCCCCGGCTTAACGAACACGGTAACGGCCATTAAAAACGCTCAGATGGCCGAATCCCCTCTCCTGCTGATAGGAGGAGCGGCTGCCACGTTACTGCAGGTATTTCCCCCCCAAAAAAATGCAAGCTCTGCGGCTCCTCGTGGGAAGGGTGTGTGGCTTCACTAAGGGGCGGGGATAGCTATGCATATGAGCAGGACTAGAATAGGAGAGAGGAAGCGTCCAGAATCTGGTTGGGGGAAGGGGTGGCACGTCTCGCTTCTCCTCCAAAAATGGCGTCCACTGATGCGGGACCGCCCACTGACATCACCGGGACATACGCACAAGGGGGGCTTCGGGTATTTGCATTTAAAGAATATATAACCTGACGTTCTGAATCTCCCTCCAGGGTCGAGGGGCTCTCCAGGACATAGACCAGATGTCCCTGTTCCGGCCTCTTTGTAAATTCTGCGCCTCCGTCAGGACCGTGCGGGAGATTGTCCCCGTGCTCCGGAAAGCCATGGCCGCAGCCCAGTCCGGGACCCCCGGTAAGCATCTCCTTACCTGATCAGCTCCTTTAGGGCAGTCGCTTTATCTTAGAATATCTCTGGGGCTATCACGGCTCGGACCTGCTCAACGGGGGTCTATGCTTCTCCTGGAAAGTGACCCGATTCCCACCGGTGTTCCATTTTTTTTGAGTCAAAAACCATTTTGAACTAAAATTTTCCTCCCCTCGGCTCAATGTATCGAGTAACACGTGAAGACGGAATCCCAATGTCATTGAAACACAGGAATTCTTTATAAGCAAGAGTTTCACGTCAAAGGGCGCCAGCGGTGATCATTTTCTCTCTTCCCTTCCCCCACTCCAGGACCGGTGTTTGTGGAATTTCCTATCGATACTTTGTATCCCTATCACGTGGTCTATAAGGAGCTGTCCCCAAAAGGCGCCCCCAAAGGAATTGTAGGAAAAGTTACCAACTGGTAAGTGCCGAGGGTTTAAAGCGGAAGGAACTGGCTTTTAGCAGTGGGTTATATTGGGGGGATTTAAGACGGCCGTTGACAGACCCCCCCAGCTATCGCCGGAGAACGTACTCTTACCTTTTGGTTTGGACAGACCGGTCAAGACATGAAAGATTACCTAAAACTCCAAAATTCTTCAAGACTCCACATGCACTTCCTTAATCTGTTACTTGAAATAATATCGTTGGTTCTTTATTGGTTCTTGATGAGGGTTCGGCCCCCTCTCCGGGTTCTGGACGGGGATTTTTTTTTTGTAAGGCTATAAACCCCGTTCCCGATTGATGTTTACATCGCGTCGTATCTTGCATGTAAATTTTAGGTATTTACAAAATCATCTGAATAACCTCTTTGCCGGAGCCTGGGAACCTCGTGACGTCTCCCCGCTCCGAGTCTCCGTCCCGCAAGCCACCCCTGACCAGGTATCTGCGCACCGTTCTCCTCTCCATGTCTCCGGTATTTTGTAGTTAATATTGATATTTTTAATGCCGGTTTAAGTAATTTGGGGATTTTTTTTTTAATTGAACATCCTCCAGGTTCAGCAATGTATGGAGCTTCTGAGTCGAGCAAAGAAGCCGGTGTTCCTTTTGGGGAGTCAGGTCACCTTGCCCCCCACACCCGTTGAAAAACTCAGGTACCGGTCCTCCTGGAAAAGGTTTTCTGTCTGTTGGTTAAACGATCGCCGCCAAGCAGACGGCTCTCCTGATGAAGGAACCTTTGAACGCGTCTTGCCTTCGGCTGTAGACTTTAGTAAATGTTGTCCATTTGGCCCCAGAGAGCTCCGACCTCTTCTCCCCGTGGCTGGGGGTCCCATAAAGAAACGGGGTAGAATGAGGTCTTTTCCATAAAAAATTACTAATCGCTGGTAGCCGAGTCTGTGCTGCCAAATTCCACAATAATCAGGGCAGCTGCGATTATTTTCACTGCATGTTTTATCCATAAATTCAAATAAGCCGATTTCCCAAAGTATTGCTGAATCTTTCCATTTATCGCCTCATCTCAGACATGTGAAGAGTGCAAGCTCTGCGGTCCTTGGCGCTGTTCTGAGCGCCCCGGCGATGGTTCTGCACCGTTTGGTTCTTGATGGTTCTGCGTTTGTTTTGTATACCTCCCAGGAAGGCTCTGGAGTCATTGGGCATCCCGTGTTTTTTGGGAGGCATGGCAAGGGGCATGCTGGGAAGGGACAGCCCGCTGCACATCCGGCAGAACCGCAGGGATGCGTTGAAGGAAGCAGATCTCGTCATTCTGGCTGGTGAGAATTTTAGGACCAAAGACACTCGGATAGCGGCTAGAAATGCCCCGATTTTGGCACCTCAAACGTTAAGGGTGAATGGACGAGCTGAAAGTGGCACGATGGTGGTTGGTAAAGGAGGTTGTTAATACCGTAGGGCAGGGGCGTCCAACCTGCGGCCCCCAGGCTGCTGCTGGACTACATCCCCCATCCTCCTCAGCAGGCCCCTTAGCATTATGGGAGATGTAGTCCTGCAGCAGCTGGAGGGCCGCAGGTTGGACACCCCTGCCGTAGGGTATTCCGTTGTGTTGATGGTGTTATGGAATCATAACCCAGCCGGTTTAGCTTTGCTTAGAAGACATTGCCCGCGATTCTATCAGAATTTGATAGAAGATAACGAAGGATTAGAATGAATCCGCTGCTCTCCGCCCCAGGTACCGTCTGTGATTTCCGCCTGTCCTACGGCCGCGTCCTAAACCGGCGCAGTAAAATCATCGCTGTGAACAGAGACCGCACTCAGCTCATGAAGAACTCCGACATGTTCTGGAAACCAACGATTGCGATACAAGGTGAGCCGTCCGGGGGGCCGGTGCCACTAAACGAGTCTCTAGCTTGGCTTTTCTTCTGTAAACGTTCTTAATTTCTAAAGTAATTGCACGGAAAGCAGCTGCAAATCTGGGAGAATTTTAGAATTTTTTTTTCTAGCTTCTGGTTCATTTTCACCAAATATTATGATTTTTCCTACTTTATTCCCCAGCGGACGCCGGCTCCTTTATAGTCAATCTCTGCGAGGGTCTTAAGGGATATTCGTGCCCCTCGGACTGGGCAGGAGGACTGAAGACAGGAGATGCCGATAAGGAAAAAGCAAACCGGTAATTGTATAAATATTAATGTCATGGGAATGGGATCTACTGGGATCTACTGGGATCTACTGGGATCTACTATTAATATTTACATGGTGGGCCTAGGAAAGATTAACACCTGCAGTCTTCTGATCGATTAAAATGGAAATATATATTTTTTTAATACGCCAAAAGCCAATTTTCATTCATTTCATTCACTGCGTGTTGGAGACTAACGTGGCTCGACGAAATCAATGTGGATCTACCAAAATATATATATTTATATAAAAAATAATGGTTGTATTAAAGAGCTGAATTATTAAAGATGCTGTTCTAATAATAGGTGTTTTTTGGAGAGATCCTTAAAGTTTACTTTTTTTTTAATTATTTCTATTCTTTAGCCAAAAAGCTGAAGAGAAGACAGAAAGGCATCTGAATCCTCTGAAAGTTCTGCATCTGGCCGAGGAGGCAATGGCGGAGGACAGCATAATAGTAGCGGACGGCGGGGATTTTGTCGGGAGCGCGGCGTACATTCTTCGCCCGCGGGGTCCCTTGCGCTGGCTGGATCCAGGTAATATCTCTGTGTTACTTCGTGAACTTCGCGTGGCTCTTCTCAATGTCAGGAGCCAAAGACTTCCACGATCCAAGAGTTTGCTGCTTAGCAGTTAAGCCTTTTTATAGACCGTATGGATAACGGCCACCTATAGAAAGGTCTCTCTGAGAAATATCCCCTCCGTCGCTGCCAGGACCAGAAACCCTAAGCGTGATATAACGCTGTGTTATCCTGCAGAGAGGAAAGACGTACGCTGAATACCCGTCGGAAATCCGGTACCAGGAGAGGACGTCTAAAATAAAACCTTCCTTTATAAAATCTGATATTCATTCATAAAAATCATTTTTTTTTTAAAACACAAACATTTGTCAGACTGTTTTTGGTACTTAATCAATTCCATTTCATCGTCTCTAATGATTATACTCTGATGACTCTTTCTAGGTGCGTTTGGGACTCTAGGGGTCGGAGGAGGATTTGCTTTGGGAGCCAAGCTTTGCCGGCCAGATTCAGAGGTAAGAAGAAGAAAGGAAGAAAGAAAAAGAAAGAAAGAAAGTTCCTCTTACAGAGGAGAAACATTGTAACCATTTTAAAAACTGCTCTGCCGGGTTTTGTGTAGGTCCTCATCCCGTCTCTGTTGTGTTACATTGTTACATAATAGTGTCTAGTCTTCCAAATTTGTTTTTTTATTTCTTATTTTTGAAAACAAAAATTAAACTTGATTAAAAAAAAAAAAAAAATGTTCTTTTCTTTACGCTTCTCATAGGTTTGGATCATATTTGGAGATGGATCGCTAGGATACAGCATTGTTGAATTTGATACTTACACACGTCACAAGGTGGGGATTTTTTATGTGTTTTATGTCTTTTATGTGTGTTTACTTACAAAGAATACGGTTTAGCTCTGTGCCGGGGGCATATTTATTTAACAACAAGTCTATCTCAGATGGTTAACCAAATGCGCACGTTTCGCAGAGATCTTCCAACTTTACTTAGTAGGTAAAGGGTAAGGTTATAGATGATGCAGACAAAATACAATATGGATTATTATTTATTAATTTATATGG
The DNA here is from genome assembly GCF_027358695.1 of Spea bombifrons. Lineage (NCBI taxonomy): Eukaryota > Metazoa > Chordata > Amphibia > Anura > Pelobatidae > Spea > Spea bombifrons. Next base: position 4,114,642 of record NC_071098.1, read on the forward strand.
CACCATCATATTCCGAAGCGCCGTACAATGGGTAGATATTTTCTTCTTCCACAACCATTCTCCTGTCCTCTAACCTTTTTTTTCCAACAGACGCCGGTGATTGCTCTCGTTGGGAACGACGCCTGTTGGAGTCAAATCTCTCGAGAGCAAGTTCCCATGCTGGGAAGCAACGTAGCCTGCGGCCTGGCATATAATGGTGAGTTCCCTCCGTGAACCTGCCTAAAATAAGGTTATAATCCATTTAAAATAACGCAAAGCTCTCAAGCCTCCGTTCCACCTTCGCAGAGTTCCTTTCCGTAGCTCGATTATATATTTAATGTAATTCATCTTCATTAACAAAAAAACGTTATCTCTTCTGCAGATTATCACACCGTGGCAGACGGGTTTGGCGGCAAGGGGATCCTCGTCACCCGGCAAGATGAAGACAAGCTGGCGGACATCATTGAGGAGGCCCGGGACGCCTGCAGGAAGGGGAAGGCCGTTCTCCTCAATGTTCTGATTGGGAAGACAAATTTTAGAGATGGTTCCATCTCGGTTTAAAGCTTTAATAGACCGGAAGCGCCACCTCTTATCAAAGCTTCTCTGGGTAGACGTCGAATGGTCTTTTGGATCTTTCCGGGTCACCCCTGCTGTTTTTTCGGTTAAAGGGTTTAAAGAAACAATCAGAGAGTGATGGGAGTAGAATCAATTCCTGGCTGTTTTAACGACCCGATACTGTATAAACCAATTGGGTGAGAAGCCTAAACGCTAAACTCAGGTATACTATGCAACTAATCGGAAAATCCTGACTCAAATCTAAACATTTTGCCAAAATTCATTTTATTACTTTTTTTCTAAGTCAAAAAGGGAGAGAAGTGAAAGTATTGTAATTCTGCTAGCGGGGGTTACTTAAGATTTTCAGTCTTTTTTACCCCAAATTCTTTTGTGTGTCCCCCCCGCAAAATTCCACCGTTTAATTTAAGAAATATTAAAGAGGGCTAAATCCCAAATAATTCCCATATCAGTAAATTCCAAAGATTCGTGCGGTTCCTATATATGTCTACAGAACTTCAGATGGCGGGGAAGCTTTTTGTGACGCACTTCCAGAGGAATATAAGAAAAAGTCAGCATGTACGTACATATACGTCATATTAGCGGATCAGGAATTATGTGCAAATTGATTTGGGATCAAAGGCAAGAGAAAAATTATTTTAAACCCAAGATGCTCATGTATCTCCTCCGTAAATGGTAACAGATCCAGGGTTGTCCATCATCTGCTTTTGATATAAATTGGGGGAGCCAAGCCCATCAGAGCCGGTCATAGAACGGTTAAAGCGTATTAATCTAATAGATGTGGGGTTGAAGTTGAGGATTTTGGTATTAATTTGAAACTGAAATATTTTCTGTGTTATTAATATTTTTATTTGATCGGCGGTTATGCAGAATATTTGCGGTTTTTAGTTTGTATTTTTAATTTTCTTTGGGAAATCTGATGTTTCAGGGAATGTACGGCTGCTTTTTTTTTTAATTATTACTGTATTTTATTGATTTTCTGAAAATAATGAATAATGGTTGGCTGGGATTGGTATATTTTTTTTTAAAAAAATCTGTAGCGGTTTTAGACTCCATCAGCAGTCTGCGGGGTTTATGAGATCTGACGAAGAGGATTAGAAGAAAGCATTTATTAATGGATTAGGAGCGTATAAAGGGTTAAATAAATACGACCTTCGCTCGAGGGGAAAGATGTCTGAAGAATGGTGTACAACACGGGCCATACCTTGGAGCTACCCCAGGTTTGGTATCTGGTGGCTCCATGTAGAAAATGGCGGGAGGGTGATTTGGGTCCAATCAGGCAGGATTTGGTACACCAGAGGGGGGGTGGACAGGATGGGGTAATTAGCTAAATATTAATTTTTGCACTTCCCTGGATAGTCTATACCAGCCGTGATACCTGGAGCTTGTAGGGAGTAGAGAGACAGAGATGGATTAGAATTTTATGTTATTTTGAGATCACCGCTTTATGCATCATTCAGTGAGACCTCTTTTAGTATTTGCAGGAAAAGGCGTTCCTACATTTTCTTATTGTAATCTTTGTAAAATTATGTAAATTGTTTTAATAAACTAATTCTGATTAAATGATTGCATTAATATGCTCTTTACCGAAGTGTTTTGTTTTCAGATAAACCACCCCATCAGCCAAGGAGGCAAAAAATATCCCCTAAGGGGTAATCATTCCTGTTTTAACCCACATGGGGGCAGGGCAGGAGTTACATCTTGGGCTCTAGACCTCTCATAGGATAATTAGATTATTTTAAACACCTAAGAGGGGGGGGTATATTTGCTCGATATGAACCCCTAGGTTTATTTAATTATGCCCTACCTATTGCCTCCCCCTTACTCCTTAGTTAAAAGGGTGCCTGGGGATACCTGTTTCCATTTTTCAAAATACATTTTTATTTTTTTAATTATGTATTGTGGGGGGATAATTTTGTGCGTTTCAGACGAGGACATGAGAGTTCTCATTTCATGCAGTAGCATTCCCTCGCCTGGAACATGCAAAATTTGTATGCCCTTGCATGCCCTTGCAAATGACTTGGTGAATAAAGTCGCAAGGTTCACAAATATAATATAAAACGTTGTTGGCAGGACGATAAGGGATGGTACCATTAAAACTATTTCTGATGTTTTCCTAAAGAAAAAACCACTCCAGCTCCGCACGGAGGACACCTGCCTTACTTTTTAAATTTAAAGAAGATATTCAGGGTGTTAGAATCACTTTGGTCACATGATGAGTCCTTGTAAAAGTGTGACAAGTGTGACCAAACATACAAGGTGTTAAAATTTATATAGCAAAGCAACCTTTTGTATCTGGAGTACTAACAAATACATTGTGCGTAAAGGATAAAGGCTATTCTGGGATGAATTGGTAAAAGTGGTGCAACCACCGAGGAAACCAATAGAATGTTACCTCTGATAGCAAACGCTTTCACACTGAGCTGCCATGTAGAAGGTTAAATTGCCGAGGGCTATTAAATCATAAGGTGTACTTAGTCTTCACACACAGCTTCTCCATTTTGGCTTTATTTTTGTTGAATTAAATTGATAAGTATCCAGAGGATTTTGACTCGCATTCTGTCCTCGTGATCGTAATTTATTTAAGGTTAAATATACCGCCCTTTGGGGTGGATAATGTTTTTTTCCATTAGAATGTGGAATTTGATTATTCCTGTTTTGTCATATAACTATATAAACCACTGAACATATGGAAAACTTTTTTTTGAACGCACCCAGAGTTTCATTCAGGGTTTAGTTGAAGCCACCGGTGGTTTGAGAGGCTTCTCCCTCGGCTCCGCTCTTCCCTCTCCGCTCTCCGAAGGTTTAATTGTCTGCAAAGGAAATAACTGATTAGCGTTTACTTATCCGGGGAGATTCGGCTTGGTGATTAAAAGACAATGTGAAACAAACATCATTCCCGAAGAGGATAAGGCTCATTAAAACAACCCCAATCACAAACAATCAGATGTCTGGAGAATTTAGGTTTCATTTAATCAAAATGGTGTAATATTTCTTGCCTATTTTCTTACAATAGTTTCTTAATTGGAGTCTTTAGCTGGAATTAATACCTTTTATTGGGACGACGTAGAAAAAGATGTAAAGTTACATAAGCTTCCGGGACCTCGGAGGTCTCTTCTTCACGTGGCATGAGACCTCTCCCAAAATCTTATGTAACTTTACATCTTTTTCTATTAAGACTTCATTTTCTTAAGGATAATATGAAGGCATCTGCTATATAAATCATTGTAACCCACGTTGCCTTATGTGTCTTTTTATTTTTTTGTTTTCTTGATTTATTAAACAATTTTCTATGACCGAAGGACTCCTTGATTTAGGTTTTTATTATAAACCTCGACGCGCTTGTACAGTATCGTGGTAAGCGGTAGAATCATCACAAAACCAAATACTTAAACCAGCCCATTTTCTATTTACTTCGGGTGATATTTTCAGACTAAAAACGCCATGTTTTTCCTAAATAGCTGAGAAATATGTGAATGAACAAAAAGTTATGATTTGAAATTCATCTTCCTAAACACCGGTTTATTTCCATGCTAGATTCCGGATAAACCTTTGTTATGATGTCTACAGGTTAAAATAACCAATATATTCTGTTTGAAACGCACCCTGTGTGTAGACCATGGGGGCCGCCATCTTAACTTCCTGTTCTCAGGATTTGCATGATTATTCCTGCCTAATAAATCATTTTTTGCGTTTTGAGTGGACATTGGCAGCCTTCTAAGGAGAGTAAGTGGAAAGGCTAAGCGTTTGAGGTAAAACCATCTATTTCCAGGACAACTGAAAACCAGAAACGAAAGTCCCGAAGCCGTAAGCTTGTCTGGGAGTCCAAACAACTCGTAGCCGGTCCGTCCATATTGCTTGTATCACCCATGTAAGAAAAGGATTCTAGGAAATGATGTCACAGGAAATTTAGCAGTGACATTGGCGGGAACGCCCACTGACGTCACCGGGAAGTCCTGGCCACATCCCGCGAGGGGGGGATCCGGGTAGCCGGAGCCTAAAGGTTTCCAGGTGTGGTTGTACCGTCCAACCAATCTTGCTAACTATAAGAGCGTCGCCACTTTTGGTAGACGGGGTTGGCTATAGTTGGAAAACGGGTGCAGGGGTTGCCTTCATCTGGTTAAGTCATCCGTTATATCTTGGACTGGTTGAATTTCACTGATATGGATATTTTTAAACCCGAAACACCATATATTGTTTCATGTCCTATACATGTACCTTCAGAGAAAACGAGACTTTCCGTCTACATGATGGACTGATTGAGAGAAAAGCTATTACGGTCCGATGCCGGATCACGGCGGGTCCTCTCGTCTTGGGGTAACAGAGCCAGGATGGACGGCTGTAGAGATTGTGACGGCCAGGGCTCGAAGAGACTGTGACAGCCCAGACTTATGGTTTGGAGTTTGGAGATGTGTCTTTGATGACCCAAATGCCACTTCCCCCCCCCCATAAATGACCCTCTAATCAACCATCTTCACTTATTATCATCATATAACCCACGTCAACTACGATCGTCCGTTATTGTGCATTTAGTCAATCACATTCATACTTCCAAAACGAACATTAATGAATAACTAACATGGAAATACTTTGCATATGATGCAGGCAGTCTTGGTTTTAGGATTAAAAACCTTCTATAAATAATCCCAAGGTTATTTTTGCTTGGGGCTTCCTTTTCTCCATGTTGCGCCAACAAGAAACATTAATAACCTCGACAAAGCGTTTTCATCCCTAGACGCTCGGCCACCCAAGTGTCACCCGGCTAATTGGATGGTCCTAAAAGCCTTTGTCTCCATCGCAAAAAAAATAAGTAAAAAAATAACTCAGATATTATAATTATTATTTTTCGCTGATTAGACCAATGGAGGTTGGTGTGTCCCATGTGACGGTGGGGGTTGCTAACCTCACTGATATATATACCCGACTCCATAAAGACCCGGCGCATGTGGGACTCCAGATGTATTTCATATACGTTACGATCTGCATTAAATCTGATTCAAAAGATTGCCCTTAGCAAAGAAAAATATTCAAGACCCTCCATAAATTTTCAAGGTAAGTTTAGTTCAACGAACAAGATTGGTCTGGATGACCTGTGAGGGAATCCTGCCAAGTTCCTGCCGTTTTCTACCCGTCCTTTTTAAAATATTTTTTATTTAATTTTTTTAATAATTTTATTAGTTTTTTTGCAACATAAATTGAAAATATTTGTTTAATGCATTTTGACATAAATATTTAAATATTTGATTTTTTTTTTTAAATATCTACTTTATTAGATCATTATAAATTCTAATTAATTAAAACAGACTATTGCAGGTTATGTCAGCAATTTGAATGAATGAATATGGATGCAGGTGACTAAAATACTACCGAATTTTAACTTAGCTATAAAAAAAATTTACAAGAGCATTATAATGCATTTTGACTTAATAAAAGATTTCAATATTTGGATTTTTTTACTAAAATATTCACTTTATTAAGATCATTCTAAATCCTAATTCGTTAAAACAGACTATTTCAGGATACGTGAATGAACGAATATGGATACAGGTGACAAAAATATTATTTTCCATTAGGGAAAACGTAAAAATACTAAGGATTTTTGTTTAAAGTCGAAACACTGTAGTTATTTAGTGGAAATCAATATTTTCAAATACAACTTACAATTTTGCAAATGAACAGTAGATTTCCTTTACTGCCTGTAAATCAGTTGGTGTAAATTCCATGGGAAAAAAAAGATTTCTGTTTATTTTCAGTTAATTAATTAATAAATTAATATAAAATCAATATTTTCACCAAAGATAGAATAGGAAGGACAGAGCAGTTATTATAGATCCATGTCATATTTATGGAAATATAAAAAAAACTGCCTTTATAATAGAAATAAGAATGATGTATAGTTTAGAGGAATTGTAAAAAACAAAAAAAAAACAACAATTTGTAATAAAATTCCTAATAAATAAAATGAATATTTTAACTTCAGCCATTGAATTAATTAAAAAAATTGATAACGTTTATAATATAGATAAGAATTAGAAATACATTAAAAGAATTGTACAAAAGCAAACAATAATGTGTAATACAAATTAGAAATAAAATCAGTGTTTTTTTTTTCTTTCACTCTCCAGGCATGTAAAATCAATAATATTTAGTAAAATTTTGCAAAATCACTTAATACCGTACTGCACCGACCGTAATAGACAGACAGACCGATTAATATTAGTATTGCATACAGTAGCCCCGAGCAAAGCGAAATATAAAATTATTGTTACATTAAGATCATTTTTTTAACTAAACTTTAAAAAGTTTTCGTTTCGTTTTTCAAATTGAATAATCAAAATACCAATACAAATATGCAAATATATTAATAAAATAATTATAACAATTAAACAAAAATCATACAATGAAATACCAAGAAAAAAAGGCTCAGGCTCCTTTTTTCTGATTTGTTTATATTTGAGTTTAGAACATGAAATAATCAACCATATCGATGGTCTCACTTTATGGCTGTTAGGGTAGTGACCACCAGTTTGTTACGAACGTCAGCCAATGGACTGAGGCGTTGGGATAATGAACCTGTCGGCCATGGGTGTTTTAGCATTAAGGAAGGGTATTGTTTATAACATATATAATAACATATAACATAATACCGGTAATATTATGATATAATATATAATATATATATATATATATATAATATAATATATAATACAATATAACATAATACCGGTAATATTATAATATAATATATAATATATATATATGTATATAATATATAATACAATATAACATAATACCGGTAATATTATAATATAATATATAATATATATATAATATATAATATAATATAATACACGGTAACCACAGAGCTAATCTAACGGCCAATTACAAATTAGGTAATAGGTAATATTTTTCCGCAATAAAATATTTATAATATTTGGCCTCTTCAGTTTGACGAATACCAGCTTGTAATTTGTATTGGATTAATTAAGAACAAAGCAAGTAAACTTTTGCATAAATTGTTGGACCTTTTCCAGAGGATCAGGGTATTTTTGTGATAAATTCCAGTAAACCTGTTAGAGAATTCTGGCGGTGGGTGAGCTGGTCGTAGAGTCCGATGAGCTCTGTTAGGATGAGTGTGACCTGCTTAGGAGCCAAACTGGACTCATCTTTGGCACACCAGACCCCAAAACATAGAATCTGCCGGCAGATCGGCCCCATCCGGCCCCCGTCTAGTCGCCCGTTTCTCCTGCTATAAAGACTCAAACCTTAATCAGTCGTTGGTCTCGTCTTAGATTGAGGAGCCGTATGTCTATCCCATGCGTGTTATTACCATATCTGCTGGGAGACGTTACGTCTAATGTCGATGGAGTAGTCTGTGTTATTTCACTGTGCAAAATTAGAGTTTTGTAAACCAAATACAAGAACCAAAATACACAACTGAAATGTTCAGAAGTCCTGTCTAACCTCTGGTGTCCCAACTTTTGGATGAGCATGATGGAAGCTTTGGGAATTCAAGAACGCTTGATGGTCTCCTAAAGAAGTAAAACACGGCCAAAAAAGGGCAGATTTGACAAGCCAGTGTTTTTTTTTCTTCTGTCACAATGTATCTCGTTCACAGCATCTGTAAAAGATATATTTATGTGTTTTTTTTTGTTTATAAAAGTTGCAAAAAATAAAAAAATTTGATAATTTGACATAATTTCCTTACAGCTCAAAGCATGAACTCTCTGAATGTAACCGTGGTGACCGAGTTCATCCTTGTGGGCTTCCCGACTCTTTACAGGTATGGTCCGTACCTGTTTGCTTGCCTCCTTCTCGTCTACCTTCTCACCATACTCGGAAACGTCGTCGTATTTGTGACCATCCGGCTGGACTCGCAGCTTCACACTCCCATGTACTTCTTCATCAGTGTTTTGTCCTTTCTGGAGCTTTGGTATACGGCCGTCACCATCCCAAAGATGCTCATCAACCTACTGGCGCCAAGGAAAAGTATATCGTTTAAAGGTTGTCTTCTTCAGACCTACTTCTTCCACTCGCTTGGGGCAAGCGAGTGCTACTTACTCACAGTCATGGCTTACGACAGATACTTGGCAATCTGCCACCCTCTACGCTATTCCTCCATCATGACGGGTAGAGTCACCCTGCGGCTTGTGTCCTCCTGCTTCGCCATTGGGTTCTTTTGCCCCCTCTCCGAAGTGATTTTAATATCCAGGCTCCCGTTCTGTGGCAGTAATGAGATCCAGCATATATTCTGTGACTTCCCACCGCTTCTGAGTCTGGCTTGTACCGACACCTCGGTCAACGTCATCGTAGACTTCGCCATCAACAGCTTTATCATTTTGGTGACCTTCTCCTTTATTATGATCTCGTATATTAAGATTATCATCACGGTCATGAAAATCAACGGAACTAAATGGCGTTTGAAGGCCTTCTCCACATGCGTGTCTCATATCAGCGTGGTGCTCGTGTTCTTCACCTGTATCATTTTCATGTACGTGAGGCTCACCAAAAGTTATTCCTTGTACTATGACCGCGTCTTGGCAGTTATTTACTCGGTGCTCACTCCCATATTCAACCCCATCATTTACAGTCTACGGAACAAGGAGATAAGGGTGGCTTTTCAACGGAAACTATGTCACAAAAGCTCTTATTATCACTGAGAAACAGATAATGTAAATACAGAGCAAATCAAATGTATAATTAATAACACAACCTAGAATAATCCCTGGAATTAAGAATATATAAAAAGTATGTTAAAAAAATAAAGTTTACTAAGAAATGTTAAATTATTGTCAATTATTGTTAGATAAATATATATATATATATATATGGAATTTCATAAAATGATACTTTTTGAAGGACTTGGAGTTTTTATCTCTGCTAAAAAGAACCATTCTATACGTATTTCACGATATTATTGTAAAGGTTGGGTGGAAAACACTTTTGATTTACGGGGGGTTGTTGGAAGGGGCTTTATAAAAAATGTCAATGTGCCTTTTCTTTGCCCTGTTCATAACTGTTAATGAGATTAAGACATTAAGAATAAAAATTAATATTATTCACACCTTTTTGTTCATAAATAATCATTTTTGTGACTTTCCTAGAATAAAGGAGGGGAGGGGGAGGAAAGAGGGGCATCAGAGGAGGAAAGAGGGGCAACAGGGGAGGAAAGAGGGCATAAGGGGAGGAAAGAGGTGCATCAGAGGAGGAAAGAGGGCATCAGGGGAGGAAAGAGGGCATAAGGGAAGGAAAGAGGGGCAACAAAGGAGGAAAGAGGGGCAACAGAGGAGGAAAGAAGGCATAAAGGGATGAAAGAGGGGGCATCAGAGGAGGAAGGAAGGCATAAAGGGAGGAAAGAGGGGCATCAGAGGAGAAAAGAGGGGCAACAGGGGAGGAAAGAGGGCATAAGGGGAGGAAAGAAAAGCATCCGAGGAGTTAAGAGAGGCATCAAGGATTTGGGTCCCAATTTGACCAGGGACCCTTGGGAGGAATGCTTGGGGTATTTAGTAAGTAACAATATGAGAACGTTAACTTGGTTAAGATTAATTAACCAAAACCAGGTGGCATTCACACACATTCCAATTAACAGTTTGTAATCATTATTTTAACCCCCGAGGTCTGTGTTGTGTTGCCAGCTGCACACGTTGTGTCAATTACAATCTTTCCAGCCATTATCCTTTTCCATCGGGGGAACAAATTCCCGACTCGCTGGAAGGTATTTAAACCGTAGCTGACATCGGTGGTCTTAAAAGGGATGAAACGAGGAGGTAGGGATTTTTATTTCATAATCATCTCAATCTTTACACGAAAATTATAATATTAATAATAAAAATGACAACTTTTTTCTAATGTCTGTAATAGAATCACCGGACCAGCGGCTTTCTAAAATCCCTTTGATAAACCCACCGGTTCTAATGCAGTTCTGCAGACAGAATGAAATTATTGGAATTAAGGTTTTTTTTTATTAATTAGCACAAGTCTAACGATGGACTTTTTAATTAGTGACCGCTAGCGCTAAATGCTTTGTGTTAAACACAGAAAGCATGGAAAGCACGCTAAGGGTTAATGTCGCATTGCTTCGCATTGAGACAAGCACTTGTTGGGCTGAAATACACAATTATTATTATTTGTAAAAAAATATTAAGGGTTAAATCTTCAGCGCAATGAGCGGCGCGAGGTGGCAGATTCTGCATTAAATTACATTACATTTATTTATATAGCGCCAGCAGGTTCAGTAGCGATGCTGCAAACAGCGGGATGATTTAAAATCACACACAAGAACCGACTGGTACAAAAGGAGAAGAGGGCGCTGATCCCGGGAGCTTACAATCTATACGGTGGTTGAGGGGGAGGTGAGACAGTAGGAGAGGACGGGTGGATGGGGATGAGTTGATCGGTCCGGATGATCTGTAGAGGTTGTTGGTCATTCAGATGACGGCTGAGAGTGTTAGGAGGAAAGGTTGGAGGCTTCTCGAAAACGGTGGGATTTCAGGGAGGTTTTGAAAGTTCCGCGGGCGCGATTCTCATCAAATATGTATATTTTTTTAATTTCAATATGAAAACAAAGTTTGAATTGCTGAAGCTTCCCCCTAACGGCACAAATAACTCCCTGGGTGCTCTACAAACGGTCTTTTCTTTAGACAGACGGGGGTTTTGGGTGAGGATGATTTCGTTGGGTAGAAGTCAGCGGCTCGGAGCTCTCGGGGGGGGGGATGCTTTGTTTCCAGAATGCAGATGATTGATAAAAGGATTGATAAAAACTTATAGTTTAGAGTGATTGTTTGAAGCAGAGAATAGACACAGAACGGGAGAAAGAGAGGGTAAGAGCTCGGAAGTCAAGGTCCGGCACAACGGGGCGGCAGATGAAGGATCATGGGGTAGGAGATTAGTCTGCGGTGTTGGTCGGGATGGATCGGAGCGAAGAAAGGGGGCAGAGAGGGAGGTCGGTCAGCACCGAGTTGTTGCAATCATTGAGACGGGAGATCATATGGGGAGGAATTAGTATTTTACTGTCTCGTTAGAGGAAACAACAAACCCAAGAAGGCAGCGGGATTTAATGGGCGACTGAACGTGGGGGGTAAAGGAGAGAGCGGTGCCGAGTATGACATCGAGATGACCGAATTTGGGCTGTTGTGATATTTTTTTCCGCTTACTTTCTAAAGCAGACTCTGAAATTCCTGAAAAATGAAGCCTTTTGTAAAGATTCTACGTAGTGAATCCCATTGGCTCTAATAGCGGTCGTCATGGAAACCTCGACTTGTTATTATTTAAGGATACACTTAATCGAGTCACCTGCATTAAAGCAGGGATATCGGCCATAACACAGCGCCAGCAAAATAACTCATTAGGAGTCCTTTATAGGATCACAGCGGGGGTAGAATAGGAAGGAGTCAGTCCTGTGTGTCCCCGAGAATTAGCCCCTTGGGGCAAAAACCCTGAGACTCCGGGGCAATCCCTGAGAGTCTGTGATGGAGACGTCAGGACTTAAATTCCATATAAAAGGTAAAAGACCTCTCCAGACCTGTTGTGCCGCTGACTGCTACGCTATTCTGTTACAGGCCCTTAGGAGACATGGCGCCCGTGAACACCAGCAGAATCCATGACATCATCTTATTGGGATTTCCGTCGCTCCGACGCTTGAACACCGTACTGTTCGCGACGCTCCTTCTCATCTATGTATTTATTATAAGCGGCAATGCGCTGATCATCTTTGTGATCCGGAAGGAGTCCTGTCTTCACGCTCCTATGTACTCCTTCATCGGAGCCTTTTCTGCCCTGGAAATATGTTACACGGCCGTTACCATCCCCAAGATGCTGTCCAACCTCCTGGACGAAGAGACGAAGATTTCGTTGAACGGGTGCCTATTGCAGGCCTACTTCTTGCACTCCCTCGGGGCCGCCGAGTGTTACCTTCTCACGACGATGGCGTACGACCGCTACCTGGCCATCTGCAAGCCCTTGAGATACTCGGCCCTCATGACCACCAGAGTCTACGGGAAAATGGTGGCCGGCTGCTTCGTATCCGGATTCCTGAGTCCCGTGATTGAGACGGCGCTGATCTCCCGTCTACCTTTCTGCGGTCCCAACATCATCGAAAATCTATTTTGTGATTTTCCCCCGTTAATCGCGTTAGCCTGTACCGACACCACGCTCTATATTCTGGTGGAGTTCGTGGTCAGCTCCTTCATCATTCTTCTGAGTTCCTTCTTCGTCTTCCTGTCTTACTCAAGGATAATCCAAGTGATTTTTAGGATTCAGTCCAAGGAAGGACGTAAGAAAACATTTTCCACTTGCGGGGCTCATCTCATCGTGGTGATTCTTTTCTTTGGAAGCATCGCTTTTATGTACATACGAGTTACCAAGAGTTACTCTTTAGACTACGACAAGGCGGTGGGTCTCACGTACGCCGTCTTTACACCTTTGGCGAACCCCGTAATATATGGTTTAAGAAATACAGAAATTAAAAACTCAATTCGCAAACGCCTGCATCGGGACAAAATCTGAATATGAATTTTAAAATTATTTTAAAAAAAAAAAGTGTTAGTTCTAAAAATCAACATTAAAGCATTTTCGGAACATCCCATAATCACAGAACAACGAGAAAGAACACAGAAACGTCTTATGCATGAGAGCGCCGCGTAAACTCAAAGCTGAGTACAGACCGCAAAGTGCAGTTTTTATTATTAGGATCAGATTTTTTTTTTTTAATCTTTGAAAATATTTTGCTTTGTTTTTTCAGTTTTTGCCCCATAATGTTTTCAGGCAGCTGCATATCAGCCATTTGTATGATTTTCGCTCTGTTATCTGATCCCCGATCTACTAAACATCCCGACTCCTTATCATACTGCCTGTGGGACAGAATAGAATGACTTGGTATTAATCACCCAGTCAGATACTTGTTAATGAAAGACTCAGGAAGAACAGACTTCATTAGCATTGCCATAAAGCATCAGCTCAGTGTGGTGTTTGAGCAGGAAAATCTGGAACAAATAGAGAGAAAACCAGGTTTTTGTCACCAATTGGCATTACTTTATACAGCACTGGGGGCTATTATTACTTTATACAGCGCTGGGGGTTAAGAAGTATTGTTGGGGTCTCTGTATTTAAAGGAACCCTAAAATGAAAGAACCCTCAAGATTAACGTTCCCATAATTCATACAAAAGAAGGATTTTATTTCATATAAACGGTGCAGTTTAGTGACATTCTATTGATGATACATTTTATTAACACCGTGACCAAGTGGAAAGTGTGGAAGGGGGTCCCATCCTCATTTGTAATAATCTTATTGATTTGATCTGTTCTGCTATTGGTTATATGGTTCTCCCTTCCCTTTACCCGGATTGGTCAGTTTATGTCCCTCCCTGTTTATTGAATTAGGTTTTTGGAACTTCATCACGATATTGTTCTAAACTGTATATTTACTGTGCATTAAAAGGATGTTCTCTGGGGTAATCCCCTTCGCCAAGTCTCGGCTGGTTGTTGCGTGGGTTACACTGCCTGCAAAAAAATTTGGATGTAAAGTTTATACATCGATTTACCACATTCTCCCTTCTTTACTGGGAAATAAGAGTTTCAATCCATGAGGAAATTGCTCACCCCCCCCCAAACAAAATTGTTTGCCCAAAAACGATATTTGCACCAGAAGCTCCAGGCAGCGGGTTACTGTTCCTCATGGGCTGTCTTTTAATCTCCTAGTAGGAGGGAGTGCATTTAACCCCACCCATTTCCCCTCACTAACTAGTCACTGTTCAAACTGTTGGGAATTTAATGTCCTTCATTATAAAGCACTGTCAGGGTAAAAATATGGGAATTTTCAGCAACAAAGAATAAAAGTTGAACAAAATCACAGTCAGACGAACATGGGAAACGTGCTGTACAGTGGGAGGGGCTAAACCATTTTCAGGATAGACGCATTAGATATTGCTCACAGGCTGAAAGGGTTAATGGACATTTATTGTACATTCAACAGGGGGGAAAAAAGCCCCAAACATTATAAGTTTTCATATAAACTTTTAATAACTTAAATTACAATATTAGAAGAGCAACAACGCTGACCCCCTACAGGGTGTTAGGGCAGACGGACGCCAAGTTACAGGAGCGTTAGTATAAATATTTCCAGGTAGCATTTTTGCTTCTGTTTGTGTGTTTCCAAGTGTATTATTATTTATTTTTAATATTTTTGGTTTCTTGATTTCTGGATTCATGCATACCCCCTAATATAAGAGATATACTATATATCATGTGCATCACCCTGCTTGTCTTATCTAAAGCCACACATTTTCAAGATGAAATCACAAGGTCAATAAACTATTAGGAAGGAATATAAGTGGGTTCATAAGAATTTCTTTTTAATTAATTTACTTTAAATGTGGTAAGGTAGCAAACCTTTTTTTCTCTCTATAGAAAAATGGTTTCCAGCCAAAATGTAGTTAGATTTTAAAAAATGCATACATGTTTAATGTATGATTTCTTTTATAAATGACGGGACTCACTCACAATGTCTAATTTAAATAACTACATTATAAATTCAAAATCTAACGACCGCTAAAGACCTGGATTTTTAACCATGTATATATTTTTGCAGAGTTCTTCCACAGGAAGAAGCCATTTATATTATCTAATATATGAAAAAAATAAGTGACTTAACATTACATGTGTGAATTTTTAACTGAGGCTGCTAATGTAAGCGATACCAAGGTTACCTTCAAAATACATTTTCTATAGAACTTGAAATATCCTTCAACAAAACGATTTTGTTTCTGCATAGAAAACAAATTTGCATTACTGATTTTGCAACAGTACTAATTTTGTTTTTTTCCGACGTTTATCAGCGAATATCGTACTGGAATCTCCCCAAAAACAAATTACTGAAAGGGGAGCCCCCGTCTTTTCTTACACCTGTTATAAACGCGGTGTTAACTGTTACTGCAAATTCAGCCGTCGGTGGTATGAGGTTATCATGCTTCTAAATGCCATAATGGCTTGGATATCTGTAGAAATACATTTTATGTTAAAGGTAAAGTGTCACTTTATAAGCCATACTTTACAAATAGCTTATTTTCTAAAATTCTGCATGAAGAAAAAGAAAAAAAGGACAAAAAAGTACAAAAAAAGTAGTAGAATGTAATTCCAAGCCAGTAGTCAAAACATAGCATGTGATGCCAACATGAATTGGGAAAAACACATTGCCATCCTTAAGGCTGATTTAAAGGCTAGCGAGACTGTAAATAAATGAATGCAAATTCAGAGTCAGTTTGTAGAACGAGTGTCAAAAATAGAAATGGCGGTGTAAGTTCCAAATACTTGCAAGTGGTATAAAAGCTGCCCCAATTTACAACCTGAAAGAATTCCAATGGAAGGAAAAACTGAGTTTAAAGCGCACTGGTTTAGCTTTGAGTTCTTTGCGTTACGCCAGTAACTGTCGAGTCTCCACATATAAGAGTAACTGTGCCGTCCAACAAGTCTTCCATGCTGACGGCCACCAGCTCGGTAGTGGCTTGGTTGGTTTGGGAATCCGGTAAAGCAACGATCACCTGGGAACCGGCAAGGTGAGATTCATCCAAAGTAATTACCTGCTCTGTCGATGCTACCTGATCTTGAATCACCTTAGAGGACAGAACAAAAAAGGAAAGAACAGTTAAACTGGAGACTCAATAAATATTTATTCTAATGGATACTAACACATATTCAGGGTTTTGTTTCTTTAATTAGAAAATGCAGTTTTTCCTGCTGGAAAGACTCAAACCTTAAATCAGTCGTTGGTCTCGTCTTAGATTCAGGAGCCGT
Organism: Spea bombifrons; assembly: GCF_027358695.1. Taxonomy (NCBI): domain Eukaryota; kingdom Metazoa; phylum Chordata; class Amphibia; order Anura; family Pelobatidae; genus Spea; species Spea bombifrons. Next base: position 4,130,981 of record NC_071098.1, read on the forward strand.
ATGTCTATCCCATGCATGTTTAAATCTCCCTTACTGTAAAAGCCTCTTGTGCTGGGAGGCTGCTGTTACACAATATTCAGAATACAAAACACCTTGTGACCAAAAGCCAGTTACATCCCAAGAAAAGTGTCACTAGGAGCCAACATACAGAAAACATACAAACTAAGTTTAACAGCAGAGCTACTTAATCCGCCTGGTCTGCCCAGTTTCTTCCTGATGTCTTATTTGGCCCTTGGTCCTGGCTTGTGCCTAGCCCATTCAGCCTTATTTCCCTACACTGGTGGAAAGGGCTGATATCCATCACCCTGTCAATGTAAGATTAAACCTAAGCCCGCATAACCGTATAAATGCATTCATTACATCATTTTAAGAAACTCAAAACAAGTCGCACGTGCCCGTGCTCAACCTTCCATCCCCTGCTCTGTGTTGGTAAATGTATTTACATTCAGGAAAGAACTTGTGTCTGCGTGTAACCGGTTGCACCAAATGTGAAGACTGCGGCAGACCAGCCATCTTTATTTAGATGCAAAAAGGCTGTGAAGTAGTGAATTTGATTGTATGATTCCTATTCTGGCTCCTGTATAATGCAGCTGTAGATTTTATTGCTGCCCAGTGCACGGCTATTTTATGGTATATAATGTGCTTTGAATAAAAGTCATTTTAGGGAAATCAGAGAGAGAAATAGAAATAAAACCAATACCTGCACCACCTGAGCGTCGCTGGAGTGCGTTTCGGTGAGATGATCGGTTTCATAGTGCCTCTCCAGCTGGGACTGATTGGTGAAAAGCTCGCCACAAAGCTCGCAACCGAAAGTACTCTCGGTCTCGTTAAAGTGATCAGTGGAGACGTGATGCTGCAGGGCACCGGGGAACTGAAAACACTCGCTGCAGTAAAGACACTGGAATGGCTGGGAACCTAATAAAACAAAGCAAAATTATGCATTCTGGTGACTTTGGAGCGATCCACAAGAGCACGCGTGTAATCACACCCGCAATTACCGGACACACTGGAAACAGTCAGACACGGTAACATTCAGAGTAAAGGTCTGACCGGTACTTGCCTGAATGTTTACATTTTACATGCACTTTCAATGCGGCAGGCGTGGGGTATGTCAGCTTGCACTTGTCACATTCATACACTTTACCTTCTAAAAAAAAAAAAAAACACGTGAGCCGAGGATGCAAAATTTTTCAAAGCGACTTCATTTCTTTGCTTAAGAGAAAGGAGAAAAAAAAAAACCCCAGCTGCCCCATTTCTTGATTCACATTAATACATTTATTTAGTGAGAATAATAAAATGTAAGATTTGGTAATGGCAAGAAATCACGCCATGATACGTTTTATAAAACGGTCACTTGAAACGAGGTAAAATTACTTAATACTGAGATAATGTGCTATGTCCAGACTCACCGGCGTGCTCTATTTTTGCATGTTTCTGGAGGATGGCTGTGTTTGAGAAGTACTGCTCGCACATATTACACTGGACAGAAAACTTGGATGTTCGATGGTTCTGGGCAGCAAACAAATCAGGGTGGTGCGTGCGGTTGTGATACCACAAGCCGGACAATTGCTATGGAGAGGCAGGGGGATGCATGTTACTATAACTGAATATAATTCAATAACAGGCACACATTAGATTAGATCCAGTCACACTTCCTAGCACACTTCCTATGCGTGTACAGAAGGTATTATGGGATATATATTTACCTATGGCACAATAGGCTATTTTATCTCTATGTTGGTAGTTTACACAGGTACAAAAAGCTTAGTTTAAACAATGTGCACATAAAACATCTCACTCCCCCCCCCCCATCTCCTTTTGCACAGCGCCCTATGTTAATGACAAGGACAGGCACATTACCTGGTATGCCTTGTCGCATATTCCACAGTTGTAGGGTTTTCCTCCCACATGAGTGACAATGTGACGTTCCAGCAGGGAAGGAGCGCTGAAGATCTTTTCGCACGTAGGGCACGGATGGTATTCCTTGGAATGAACCACTTGGATATGTTGCCGGTTCTCTTCCAATGTTGGAAAACTCATTCTGCATTTCTGGCAGTCATACGGATCTTCGATATCTGTGGAGAGAAAAAAGCTTTACTGCTGTAACAGTGAATATTGTTTCATAACCCAATATGTCTGTCCATTTAGCAGTGATTTTAACCCCTACACACTAAAACACCTAAAAGGAAAAAAATCTGGGGGGGGGGTGTAGGAATAGTATCACTTACTGTGGAATGTCCGCAAGTGTATGGAAAGACCGTTCGCTTGGCTAAAACCTCTTCCACATTCTCGACACACGTATGGCTTGTCTCCCGTGTGTGTCCTTACATGCCGCGTCAGTTCAATCGATTGCGCAAAGACAGCATCACAATACTGACACACATACATCTTTCCTGAAAAAAAGTTAAAAAGAAGCTAAATTAGGCATTTCAACTTAAAGCACACATACAATGAAAATACTACCAAAGACCATGTCTTGCAGCTTAAAATGTTTTGTCCTAATCTTAGGTCATGGCTGCGTTATCTATGAAAGAGAGGAGGATCTTTCCAATAGATCAGGCTTCGCGAAATCTAATGTGTAGCGGGACAAAGCTTTACTTATTTTTACTGCAAAATTACTTCAGGGTCCGCAACAAAACAGAATTTAGGATTCATGTAACTTGTAACAGCGAGTGTTACTTATCAAGATAGCGTATAGTCCCCGAAGTCCCTTGAGGACAGATACGGACATCATTGCATTAAGAAGTGCGTATGAAATGGTAGGCACCAAAAGCGATCACAGGATTATACCTTCAGAATGTTTCTTCTTGGTGTGGTAGGAGAGGGCCGCTGCCTGGGTGAAGGTCATGTGACAATGCTTGCAGACAAATGGCCGCTCCCCGGTGTGAAGACGTTGATGGTTCTTCAGCGTAGAGTTGGCAGCAAACTTAGCCCCGCATTCATTGCAGGAGAACGGCTTCTCGTCGAAATGCTCTGTCCTTTTGTGATACTGTAAACCTGAAGACAGAAATTCATGGTGCCATCGATTAAGTGCATCAGGCTCCACAGAAGTCTTTATGCCTGGATGTGTTCAAAATGCTACTACTGCTATGACCAGAGATCTGCCATATCTGGTAATCATCACAGACAAGACCAAGATTTAATTTAATTACTCAGACAATCTTACAAATGGTCAGTGAATGGGTAGTTTCTGAGATATTAAAATCTAAAGAAATGCCGTGTTAACAGTACCTGAAGGATGAGCAAACTCTTTGCCGCAAATGTCACACGTAACCAGCAGTTTCCTCTTCCCTTTACTTGACCGAGATGCCGAGTAACCGTGGACTTCCTCACGGTGCCGGTCCAACTGTTTCCGGGATTTCAGCACCTCGTTGCAGTCTTTGCATTGTAAAGGGTTCTTCTTTGCCATTCGGCAGCGCTTCATGTGCACCTCCAGGCGGCAGCGGAACAGGAATATCTTGTCGCACAACTGGCAGATGAAGCTCTTTTTGGAAGCACGAGCAGATTCTTTATCTTGCGCCGATTCAGTTTGGTCCTTCTTGGACTCGGCCATCTCATTTTCCTCATCTTTTGCATCTTCGTCATTTCTCTCTTCAACCTCTTCAGCGACAACTAGTTGGCTATCATCAGTAACATTCCATTTACTAACAGTTTGCGTATTTTCTGTGGCTTTCATGAACAAACCTAATAAAAAGTGAATAAACTATCAGATAAAATGCAATGTGTAGAAATATACAATTAATGTGACTACATAGCTTTATGTACAAAAGGAAGCAAGATATAGTAGGTTCCAATTAACTCGATTTATAGCACTGAAGCTTTTATAATTTTAGGGATCCTCGAAACTCACCCAGCTCTTCTAGGTCTTTTATGATTGGTTGTAAATCCGGAACAGAGTCCTGGGCACTGAAGAGCAAATGACAGAATTTCATGACGGGGACATTCTGATGGAATGCAGAGCTTAGAACTAGCTTTGAATGCAACTCATTGTCTTCACTGTGTGCTGGGGGATTTAGCAGCTGAAGGAATAAGATCAAAGAAGAAGTTCAAATGACATAGATTTATCTAGATTCAGAATATCAAAATGCCCAGAGTAGGGAAACACAAAAAAAAATCCAAGATCCTTTCAAAAACATACTTTACATATATTAGAAAAGACCAATATGGTAGGACCTTTTGTCGTTAAAATATTAAGATAAGTATTTTGGAAGGTTTTAAAAAATCAGGTGCAAATTCTGTCAAATTAATTAAAATTTGCATAAATTATATCTGTGCACAACATATTTGTACTATACAATCCACAAAGGACGGTTGGTTACCTCTTTCACCAAATCCGACAGAGCCGTGTCTTCTGAGGGTAAAGACCCGAGAATATCATTCTGACCGACTGCTTGAACTATCAGGTCACAATGGCGCACTAATATTTCGGCTGCTTCATTTTCTCGGTTGGTTACTGCCAAAAGTAACAACATAACAAATAAATTACCTCCTACAATAGGAACCACAAGATAAATCAGAGTCTGCAGTGTCTGAATTTATGGTTACTTGTGTAAAAGAAGGCTTCGGCACCAGGCTCCTTACGAATCTCTTCAATGAGCGACTTCAGAGATAGATTGGTCTCTTGCATCGCTAATAGCAGCTGCCAGACAGCCATCGCGGTCATTGTCTGTTCTTCCAAAACCAATGACATCAAAGTGCTAAAAATCTGAGTATTCGAATTTTTCTTCACGATATCTTCCATTACCTGGAAATTGATAAAAGATTTTTTTGTTGAAATGGGATTCATGTGAATTGTCACAAATGAAGCTAAACAAATCACAACGATGCCATGAACAAAAGATATAAAAGAAAATCCTCGTTCCATAAAATAAAGAAAAAAAACAACTGGAGGCAAGAATTAAGAAAAATTAAAACACTCACATAAGTGATTCATTGAAATACATCAGGTAACACTTATTGATTTGTCTCCTCTTGTCCAGTCCCTTAGCCCATGGCATTAAAGATGAGCCATAAAGGTTTCATCTATTGTTATTTTCAGCCTCATATCATGGTTCTATGCCTGGAACCCCAATATATTAAATAGCTTTTAAATAGGCATCACACTTACCTCTCTTTCATAACTAGTTAAATTAGTAGCTGAAGATATCCCGCTGAGCACGATTTCTGAATTTGTTACCACTTCACAAAAATTTTCCTGGTACTGCCTCAACAATTCAAGTCCGTAGTCAGCTGTACTCAACATAGCTGTATGGGGTTACGACAATAAAAATTATTTGATTTCCAGAATGTGTTATTTATAATATTTATTATAGCAAATGAGAGTCACATAATTCAAAAAAGTGTGGATTGCTTTATTAAATAAGAAGTCCCAAATATTCAAAAAATACTATGATTTTGACGTATGCCCCTATGAACTCTTGTTGCCACCGAGTTTAAGAGCGAGCCAACAGGCCTGGTTTTATTTTATTATCAAACATTCGGCCAATAGGCACTTTCAGGGCCTGCCTTCAATTAGTTTTGGGATCAGTTTTAGCATAAAACGTTCCAAAATACATGGATTCAGATGTACGGGTCAACAACCCTTTAAAAGGACAGTGGTACATGGACCACATTAAGTAAAATATTCTGATACCTTTGGAGAAGGATTTCTTGCTCAGTGGTTCCAATAATTCGAGTAATGTATGCAGGTCTGGAAAAGCCTCTCTCACTGCTAGTAAAAGCTTCACCAGACTATCAGGACTCAGTGTTTTAGTTTCAGATGCTTTCCTCACAAGTCTGTCCATAGCTTCTTTATGTGATCTACCTTCACAGCAATCAAGAATCACCTAACAGGAAAAAACAAGATCATATAGAATTAAAAAAAAGGGACAGTCCTCCGTAACCGGCGAGGTATATTTTAAACATTCATACGTTTAATAGTTTTAACACATTTCATATTAAAGAGATAAAATCATCACAAGAAGATGAAGAATATGAGGAGAACCATGTTAAAAAAAAAAAAAAAAAAAATAAAACAAGCACAGAAGTACCTGCTTCTCAATGTTAGTGAGAAATCCTTCTTCAGCTGTGTCCAGACACTCGATAATCGGACTGACCTCAGTAATACACTGGATCAGCTCCTCTTTGTGTTCCAATAAGAGATCAAACAACGTCTTATCTTTTGCTGGCGATTCTATGAAAGGAAGAGAAGATTATTTAACAACATGAGTGAGAAAAGTTTAAAAGTAAAACATTCTTTTGCCGTTGGTCGGTTAATTTACCTGCATCCAACGAATCCTCCTCCTGAAGTTGGATTTCCTTGGGGTCCTTCTCTCGTAAAGCCTCATCAACGTAAGGATGTGTGTCCCTGCACAGTTTGAGGAGAGCCAGAACCGTATCTACAATGATACTCTGTCCATCTCTAACCTTTTCTAGAAGCTTTGCAAAAGTAGACCTCCCTTCTTCCGCCTGGCAGCACTCCATCACTACCTGCACACCAGCAGAGTACATGATTAGTTAGAAAATCCCCATCATCTGTGCCCTGAAACTAAAAATAGGCTTTTACAGCATTTGTTTATTAATAAATCACCAGAATAACTCATTTGTTGACTAATTTCTGGTCTTTGCCAGAACAGAATTGTTTAAAAGGGACACTATTTCAATGCTTCCTCCTGGTAAAAATCAAAGATTTTTATTACATCTTATATTATTGATAATATTGAGCCCTGCTACTAGGGAGAACGCAGAGGCAAAGTAAAGCACTGCCATTTAACTAAAACGAAGGAAAAGGTATCGCTCATATTAGTTTGACCCAACATTGATTACTGCATCTGAATCCTACTGTCAGCCCATGCTGGACCCTGTACTGTTTTTGTAGACCCCCCTTTGTGTACAGTGCAGGCCCCCTATTAAACTATACAATTGCAGCATGGGATAAACAATTCTAAACATAAAACATGACTGATCTAATGATCCCTAGTAACTAAACAGTTTTAGAGAAAAATAAACACCTGCTTTCAAACAGAAAACAGGTTAACTAAATGCAAAAAATCATAAAACACAGTTATAAGTTGTGTTATTTTTTAAAAACACAGCAGAGTTTTGGTTTCCCGTAGTAACTACCTTATAATGAAAGGCCATCTTATTAGTCTCCTCTGCGTCACTCACCTGCTTTTCCTTTTCTTCGATATGCTGACATTTTTTCAGGTTCTCCAACACACTTTGTGGGTCTGAAAGAGCCTCACTGAAGATGCTTTCATAACGGATAAGAAAATCCAACTCACCAGAACCCTTTTCGTTCTCTAAAACAAAAATGAAACTAAAGTGAATAACCAAAATTTAGACAAGCGAACGTAACTCAAAAGGATAAGCAAAATTTACTTTAAAAACGGCACTTGAGGGCTTGGAAAACATGTAAATTCTAAATAAATAGAACAGGTCACACACTAAACGTTATCTTGTATTTCTTGAGAAAAGGGATACTCCAGCCATCACATGCAGTTTAACGCATATAACAGCTGCGTGGTACCTTTTAATTTTTGCAAGGGACCCCATGCAACCGCAAGCAGGGTTCTGCAGAATCTCTCCATATGCATTTACCCCTTTGCCCGAGCGCCCATTGATTTAAGCATCCAGCTAGCGTGAAGAACAGGCAGACGCTTGGCTTTTTTGAAAATGCGTCTTAACATGCTCACGGAGTTAGTGTTGCTCCCAGAGTCCTTTAATGTGCATTTTTTCTTTACCTGAGCTGTAAGGGACAGTAAATGGTCACATTGGTATTGCAAATGTTTCATTTACCTGTGTCATTAAGTCTTCTTTTCTTCATTGCTGGCCCAGAATCCTCCTCTAAACTATCAACCTGTGCGGAGGACACTGGCGGGGAATCACAAGAACGCTCTGATCTTGTAGCAGAATCCTCGTGGATTTCTTGCTCTGTTTGCTTTTGGCCGTCAGTAGGCGTACGCGGCGAACCGTCAGCCTCCAGAACACCTGCTACCGTATCAGACTTCTCCAAGACAGAGGCGGCGTCCAATTCTGCAGCGCCGTTCACATTATCGCCTGTAGGATATTCAACCAAGTTTTCAGAAGCCTTTGAAACCACGGCTTGGTCGGTATCCATTGATTGAACGGTCTCCGTGGAAAGTGCAGAATCCGTTACGTTTGGAGACTGTGAAGTCCCATCTGCCTCTGGTTCTCCTGGAGGGGGATCCATTTCTGTGCATTTATCAGCCTCTGGTGCTTTCGCTGAAACCATAGGCAGTCCAACCATATTAACGGATGCTGCAATTTTATCTACGGGGGGAGTTTCATTCGCTATGTTATTTATTGTATTCCCAGAGTCTTGTTTCGGAAGGATTTCCGGTCTGGTGACAGGTTTCGGCTGACTTACAACATCCTTCAACTTCTGATTCTGCGCCGAGTGGCTCATAATTTCCGTCAAAAGATTTTTACAGCTCACCGCCACATCAAACATTTGCAAGCTGTCGGCGACGGAGATGACTTTTGTAAGGTTGTGTTTCCCGGGGGGTAGTTTCCCTGAGTACATCATTTCCAAAAGCAAGGAAAATTCCTCTGGAGTGACGACAGATGCATCGATGGAGATGGTGTCGGTACTTTCCAACAAGGACTTAAACAGCAGACTGGCGGCAGCCAGGACAAGTTTGTGAGCGCGGAAATGTAACGTACCGATATATATCGTGCAATCGCTGAACTGCTGCTCTTTGCACAACGTGTGCAGCTGCTGTAAGAGCTGTTTGCTGTAGTTGGGCAGATCCATTGCTTAAAGTTCACAATGTATCTTGAATAAGGCTTTTTCCAATATTCCACATGAAAGCAGCTGCAAGAAAAACAGAAATATGGTTTTCATTAGATCTCAGCAAATACAGCTTCCATTTTATAGAGAAGGGGTAGGAAGATGACATGGGAACAATGCAAGAAATACAATCGGTTTGAGAAAAGCACGTGCAGATAATAGAATATTTTTACTGTTATTAGCGAGTTGGATCCTCCAATGATAGGGGTCCGGTCTGCAGAGAGCCGGGGGGCGGTTCGGCTCCGATGCACTACAGTCTGTCTGCCAAATGACCTCCAGTTCGCTATGGTGAATTATACACGATCAGCTCTATTCTTATCGCCAGAGAAACCTGCCCCGGGTGCCTCTTTAATTTATCATTATTGATTTATATAGCGCCGTCATATCCCGTGGCGCTGATTTCAGCTTAGACTCAATAAACCCCAGAGGTTTCAAAACTCAAATGCTTATGCACATCAGAACCTCATTAACCAGACCACTAATTATTAATTGCAATAATTAAATCTACAATAATTGCCAATTCCTGGTCATAACCTGTGCAGCCAGTAACCAGGGACCGACCATCCTGTATCCACGTCAGAGGGCACTCAGGCCTGTGACAGCTCCCAGCACCGGTCAAAACCAAAGCCTGACACCGGAAAACCCTAGCCCAATTAACCCTCACCCGACTGAGGCCCGTAATGCAGCCCTACAGCCGTGTAAGGAAGAAATTACACATCGGAGAAAATAATTGGGCCTGCTAACGCCAGACCCCCGCTCCGGAAACTCACCCGCTCACCAAATACGTTGTCTCTCCGGCTCCGGTACCGTTTATCGCTCCAGATTCGCATGAATCCCAGGCCCAAAGCCTTCCCTTCGACCTCAACAGCCGTCAGACGTACGTACAACATTGGTTACGCACGGCGCGCATGCGCATCCGCAACAGGAACGCGGTGAGTTGTTTGTGTGAGGAATGGTATCAATAAAGCTACAATAAAAAAAAAGGCTCAAACCTGCTGTTGTGTGGTAAAATGAGGTCTCTGCAGTCAGAGGAATGCGCAGTAAAGAACAAACCGCAGAGATCGTGGGAATTAATACGGAAATAACATAAATAAATTGAATGAAACAACAAAACAGTAAAATTTAATTAATTAAATCCCAAACCAATAATAATTACAGTGCAAAAAAAATAAAAAAATTACATGCAAATCAACTAAAATAAATGAAGGCCAGAAAATGAAAGCCAGAAGCCAGACAGTAAACCAGAAAACTGATCTCTGCTACAAGAGTAATGTTAACAGGGTCTCGTTGGAGTTGAGCTGAGGTCCCAAAAGCTTTTGTCGCTTTACGTATTTTTTCAATGCAGGCCTAATAAAATCTTTGAGCACACACTGATTTATCGTGGGCTAGTGCTGCTAGAACAGTTTTTTTCTTAAGAAGCTAACCATGGCAACAAACTATGCAAAAATAAGAACGACAATATCGTTGTCATACTTGGGAACTCCCTGGGTTTGACCCAAAGTCTCGGGGTGAAATCCTGCTTCTCTGGATCTCGTGGGAAGTTTACGCTTTTTCCAGATGAGGGGCTGTGTGTGGCCACTCCCACTCCCCACCCACATTCTGCCTACTTCCTGCCCTCTTTTCCATGTTCCCTACCCATATCCCTCCCATCACAACTCTCTGTGTGAAGCTAGCCCACCCACATGTGTATAGCTCCACCCCTACATGTGTATAGCCCCACCCCTACATTAAGCCACTCCCTCAGTAGACTGGGGGGCAAATGCATATGCAAAAGGAACGTTATGGAAATTTAAAGGGGCCCCACCTTTTTTCAAATGCAGTGATGTTTTTATCTGTAGGGGCCACCTGCCCCTGGCCGCCACCCTCCACAGTCGGCGTCCAAAATCCGTGTGCCTTAAAGGAGCGCAACGCCTTTTAAGGAAGTCTATGGAGGCTGGTCTGAATGAAAGATCTGCCTTGTAACTGGCCCACTGGGCCAACATACATCACTGATCATATAGTAATTTGTATTTTTTTTAACTAAAGGAAGATTCTAGACGTTGATTGGTTGTCCAACCTGGTTGCAAAATGTTATTCGGGGTGTTAGTCGGGGTAACATTGTGTAAAAAAACACGTTGGCCTCTTTCGCCTTATTCCGCACGACTAGTTTGTGAAAATGCGAGCTTTAGTAGGTTATTGTGAGGTTATTCGGTAAAACTTTTGGATGTACATTAGGAGGTGAAAAGACCCATCTGCTCTTCGGCTATTTTTAGGATCTGTGCAGGATGTGTATGAAAAACTCAACATATTGTTCAAGATTTGTTTTTCTTTTTTTTTTTAGTTTATACTTAAATGTGTTTCTGCAGCTATATTTTATACTTATTATGTTATGAAAATACCAAAATCCGGAAACTCAGGGCTCCCACTTGATCCTAAATCATTTATGATTTGCATCTGTTGATACGCCAACTGTTTTGTTCCTGAAATAGTTTATTTTAATAGATGTATCGGACGTAGTCATGTCCTGTCATTTTTGGGGGGAAACAAATACACATTTAAAAAGTAACACTTTAAACTGTTAAGATTATTTCGATCTTAAATCGGTTTTATTTTCTGTACAATTTGTGTTATTATTGAACACTAGAGGGCAGCGTTGGTATTTGTCTTCTAATGGGGGAACAAAAACAGATTTGCCTATTCTGCATGATATTAAAATTCTGATACATAGGACGTATCTAACCCCCCACCACAATAGTGAAGAACATGTATGTATTATCCAAGATATGCTGGTCCAAGGAGAAATTGTCTGGGGGGAAAACAGTTATGTAAAGAAATCTCAAAATAAGTACTAGTGTTGTACCTGATGTGCTTTATCTAATTCCCATACTTACTAGGGAGTACAATCTGTGGGGTATTCATGGAGGTCTGACCCCTGACCAAACTCAAGGAGCATCCCTTTCTTGCTCTGCATGTCTTCTGAGCATCGGGACGTGACGTGGTTCTTTCTGATCTCCCTTGCTGGCTCATTGAGTAGCTATCGGGGAGTTCCATCGGCCAATCTGTCCATGCAAATGAGGCAGAAGGACCGCTGGACCAGGCCCTGCCAGGTTCTCATATAGTATAGAAGAAAGTTCCTGAGTGTTGGTGCTCAAAAGTTCCTCCCCGTGGTACGTGGTTTCAGCATCTCCTTAAACGAGCACAGGTGGATCGGTCAATATCTGACTCTTCAGACCCCTTAGTATGAAAAAGTTTGTGATGTGAGGACCAATGTTCAAAGAATAAAGAGTCACCAAAGTTTTGAAGACCTCAGAGATATATTCTTCGCATACAATGAAAGATTATGGACTCCTGAGGTCTTGAAAGCTTCCTGATTCAAGGTAAAACAGAAGTTTTTGGATTAACTTTTTTGAGGACCAAAATGGCAATATTGATTGACCTATGTTCATGCGATGGGAAATAGATATCTATGGTGGGAGTTGTGGTCCAATGTCGAGAAAGTCTAGTGTCTACGGTGAAGTGTTATCTCCTTGGGACAGGAGCCTACAAGAGGCTAAGGTGCCAACATCAGTAACGAGGAATCATCTAGGATTTTTGCCCAGAGTTTGTGACAGACTCGTTATACACAGCCGTACGGAGAGAGCGGGGAGAATGATGTGATATCCACCAGCCAAACCCTACTCACAAACCACGTTCTGCTGATTAATTTATGGCAGGACTTCTTAGGTCTTCTCCCCCGTAGACCTTCAATAGGTCCTCCTGGGTGATTAAAATAAAGGATTTTTATTATTATAATTATTGCCAGTTTGTTCCATAGCAGCGTGGGAGTTAAATTACAGGCTGATTTCTAAATATACGTTAAGTGATGTAAATGTTGGCAGGGACGCTGTTTGTTAGAAAATTCACAATTTATAGGAATTTGCTGAATCTTCTGTAAATAATGATTTACAGCAGTAATTCTAAACTCTGTGGCTAAGTAGCCTTAGGAAAGCCAGATTTTAAAGACAAACTGCATAATAAGAAAATCAAATATTTTACCCTGATAAAGGCTTATCAAATATAACAAGTCTATTTTTTTGTCGGCTCAGTTATAAAATTCCAGCGTTCGTTCATATCTCGCCGTACATTTATGTCGTGAAGCATCCTTGACACTTGAGTAATTGTGAAATGCATTGGCATACATCTGGTTCTTGGGACAATTTTCTAGGCAGGCATGCAATGGTTGGTTTTGCTGGTGAGAGATACATTTTATCAGCCAAAAATTAAAAGCTCTCCCCAGCCGTCACCCACATAATGCAAACGATAGCTGAGTGGTCCCTTTAAATCTTCATGGTATCCTCCCATATGCATTTAACCCTTTCCCCACCCCTTAGATATCTTCTGACATGTGAGTGGGTTGTCTTCATACCTGGGAACATGTTAGGGTAGACTACCTGGACAGGGATAGGAATGTGAGGGGCAGGGCTAGCCCAGAATAGCATTGAATGGGTTGGGTGTGGGTGGAGTATTGGGTGGGAAGTGGGCGTGGCTAAACAAAGAGGAGAGTAATCTGGAGATCTGGGGAGGCAGCGCTTCACCTGGAGACTCTGGGTCAATCACGGACCGTTCCTGTGTGTCTTTGTTATATAGCAAGACGGCTGTGCGCATGCACAGAAAGTGCTCTCATTCACTCCAATGGAAGGACTTTCCTGCCACTGATTGACTGCTTCCAGGAAAAAAACTAGAAATACCTAAACCACAGTCTTTTCTTTGATTACTGGTTTGGAATCACCATGTTAAAAGTAGAGACTCCATACGTTTCACTTTATGAGTTAATGCATCCAAGTGTTGAAGGTCAACTCATTTTGAAGGTTCCCAGGTGCTCCTCTTATGTGCTAAACTAATGCTAACGTAACCTGGCGTTATAATATCTCCGGGAATGATATATATACATTATAGCCATCATAAATAGATACCATTTTTTTGCCGTTAAGTAATCACGCCCGTGTACATGTAGGTTAACAACATTTCTTATACATGTCTATACTGAATCCGGGGTTATTGTGGAGCGGCCAAGGTCTAGAAAGACATTTTTCCTATCACACAATAGGCGAAAAATGGAAAGCATGTTTAAAAGCTGTTAAGTTATTTCAAGTATGTTGACTCTTGAAACACAACTCATTCTCAAACAGTATGTAAGCCATAAATTGTTCCTGGGAACACACTGCTTTATGAATACCTGGGGAGAGGCTCGGTGAGGTAATGTGATTGTTTCCGAGACAGGAAAGTTATGTAAATGGAAGCGATGGGTCGGAATTAACACTTTCAGCGCCCCCTTTTTTTCTTTTTGGTGCAAAACAATGCATTTTTTTTTTAAAAAACGACAAACGTGGCAGGGTACTTTTCATTTATACAATCATCTCGAATAAATGCCCTTTACATTGTTTTAAACGATCTTTCTTATTTTTAATGATGTCATATTAAATGTTATTAGGATTTTAATAACGGGTGACATCATAGATAAAAAATCACACATTCATATTTTCAAATAAATAAAAATATATATATCAAGGTGTTTAAATGCCAACTTTTTTCATACATACTATATATACTGCATATATCTATATATATACTATATATATATATAAAAAATATTCTTATCGTCATTGGTATATTTCATTTTTAAAATGATTAAATATTTATGTATTGGCAGAAAACATATTCCAGATTTTGTACCTAATTTACATTGTGTTTTTTTTTATGTAATCAGAACTTTTTTCTATACAACCTGGATGTGTTCCTTCTTGAAACTTAGACTGATTAATTGGAGGATTATTTCTAAGAACTATGGATTATATTCATGAATAAAGAGGTTTTTTTCTTTCCTTTCGAAAATGGAAGATTAATATTTGCAATACGTTCAGCGATATTATTAATCACTGTTTATGGTTTTTGAATATTTCCGCATTGATTACCGCATACATCATGGGGAATACTCTGTTTTTCATTCTAGGAGGTTACGGGGTCATCGAACAAACATCAGAATCAAGATTTCAGAATGACATTCAACATTATAGCAAAAAAAAAAAGAAATATTATATCCAAATGTTAATGCCTGAGCCTGGCGATATGTTTCTGCCCCGCGCCTCACTCCAGGGGAGCTACGCTCCAGAACGCATCGATTGGATCAGATTTAAAAATTGCCCCCAAATGATTAAATCTCACAGCGCTTAGCTACTCTTGTTCAAATCCAAACAATCATGTGGTTTTAGGTAATCTGCAATTTAGAGAAAATAGCCCATGATGATATACATTAAAAAACCTGTTTATGACAAAAGCCGGCATCATGGCTGCCATCTTAAACCCATTGTATAAAGTACCATATTATTTGAGTGTCCTAACCACCCCTACCCACTTAACTCCGTGGCTGCCATCCCTTAAGCTTTGAGATCACAGCATAGAGGACGCTAGTCCTATAGCAAGTTAATTATGGAGCCTTTGCAGCGAGGAGCCATGGACATAGTTGCCAACAGTCCCAAGATTGAAAGCTTCTCCCGATACTTTCAGTGTCCCGGACATATCCCGGGAAATTAGCAGTTGGAGCTGTCGGCAGAGCTGTGCTAAAGTGGGCTCCAGGGGTTTATTGCGCCCAAGCGCCACAAGCGCTGGTCTTTGTACCAGGTGGCCAAGGCACCATGGCGGTGCTCGCTTCACTAGCATCTGCGCATGACAGAACATAAAGGTATGACTTCAAACCCAAAAGCTCTTCCTGGAAGCAGCAGTACCTGGAAATCAAACACACCTGTGCTGAAGGGGCAAAGATTTCTGACGCCTCATGGGCGCTACCACCTCCAAAACCTTTGATGATGCCAACCTTGGCCCGCAAATGCCACCCCATACATTGATGATTCTGAGCTGAAGATTGGATCATGGTGTCCAGAATGAAGATTAGGAGATTCATACCTGCAGTGGATCATATCTTACATTCGCCTGCCTTCATCGACTGATATCAAGACTATATGTGTCTTTGGTGGACACCCTGGGTCCTGTGTAAATGTCCCATGTCTATTGGGATTCTGGGACCAGGGTCAGATCTTCCAATTTACCTTATTTTGGCAAAACTTTCATAGAATCTTTGAGTTTTGTGTTGAAATTCTTCACATCTTCGAAACATATGTGGCATTTTCAGCCTTGATACCACCAGTATTGACATGATCCATCCTAGAAGTATGTTGACTTGTGTAGCACCTCAATCATTTCATTCCGAGCTGGTTGCAGCGTGTGTGGTCCTGCGTCAGACGATCATAATGATTGATTGCATTACCATTAGTGTAGCTCTTCCATCAGCTTCAGTGTGATTGCTACAGTTTACATTACAGAGGGGTACTAAAGAAACAAAGTAACCAGCTGAAGCCACAGTTGGGTTCCAATGTAATGTGGATTCCCGTGACAGAAACGGCAATCACATCCAGAGGATCTTCATATAAAGCCTGGGAATAATCTGAAAGATGCCGGCATTTCCCGAAAGCACCGGCTCTTCGTTTATCTAACTAGAACCAAACCACGGTTACGGTCCATTGTTTAGAACAAAGATGGATGACAATGACTTCCAGTGGTTTCTAAGATGCAACTCTAGATGCTGGCTGAGGATGATGAGTGGTGTATTTAAAAAGCAATGGGACAGACCTGTTGGCAGTCCTTTGAGAAGTCTGTTTCAGAAACAGGGAGTTTTGGCTACTTAACAGAGTACTTTTGGCATCAGAATGCCATGTGGCTTTCCACCGACTTCCGTTAATGAACTTTGGAGCCTAACGGGATGGATGAAAAGAATTAAACTCCATTGAGAGGGTGGTAGATAAATGGAACTGCTTCCCATCAGAAGCGGTAGAGGGTAATACAGTGAGGGTATTAAACATGCATGGGATAGACATATGGCTCCTGAATCTAACACGAGACCAACGACTGATTAAGGTTTGAGTCTTTGGGCAAATTAGATGGGGGGCCGATTGGGGCTTTCAGGTGATTACTGAAGAATGACCTCATTTCAGGTACCCTGGACCCAAATCCCTTCATCGGATGAAAAAAAATGAAGAATTAAATGAAGTCAAGCATGGTTACCGATGATCTCTTCCCAACATTTCATGATTTTTTTCCCCTACAAAAAATATAAAATATAAAACACAAAAACTAATTTACAAAACAAAAGACATTCATGTTTTCTACCCCGACAACAGAATTGTGTTTAGCGATGGTCTTTCTGTAACCACACCTCGGGCTGTACTTTAGGGGTTTCAACCTTTAGGCTTCGTTCTAGCAGATAAGAAACATATTCCACTCTTTGCGAGAAGATGATGACTGTTATCTTTCTGGTTTGAATTAAATGGCCAGGCATGTTGGAAACATTTTTCTCATTAGCGATTCCATCGTCTGCACTGGCGCCTGCAAAGGGTAACATTTTATTGTTCTTTTTTCTATTTTTTTTATTTTAAATCTGCTGCAGACGCCACAAAAATGTAAAATCCGAACTCACTGATACACGCACGCATCGATACTGGCAGACAACGCGTCCGCTTTTTTTTTTCCCGCAATGGAAAACATAGATGGACAGTCACAATTTGGGAATTTAACAACTATAATTCTTATTTACAATCATATAACATTATTTGCCTCCTTGGTAATATTTAACCTAATACTAAACATTTTTTTTTTTAAAAAAGCACAATAACGGCCACTTAAGCTCTTGTAACGATTTATCAGGACGCTTTTTTAAAGGAATAGAATACGATTAACGATTTGGGATTCTTATCATTCATTTTTTTTTTTTCACATTCCATTATGTTTTTCTTCAATCAGCTGTTTGATGGGCAATTACCTTTGATTTTATCTAATTACAAACAATATATATTTGCTTTTCCAAAATAAAAAATAAATTTTCGCACATATCTACTGCCCAAAACATATATTTTTTACTTTTAATTTTTTACGTTTTGCCACTTGAACCAATACTGTGAATATTTAAAGGGTTTTTTTTACCGTGCATAAATAGGTTCAAAGACTCAATAGTGATTACGCTGATTATTGGTACTGTAGGAAGTAGTAAATATTTAGTGTAGGCAGCAGAATTATGAGTTTTTATCCACAATATGGATCATTTATCACAAAAACCAAAAGAACATTGGTCCTGATTGCTCCTCATTTGTAGATTCCTTGGACTTTAATATTCTTTCGTGTCTACTTTGGCCCAACTCAACTCAGAAGCAGCAGGAAAAACTTTTCTTGTCTTTTTTTAACCCATCTCTGTTAATTTATCTCTTTCCAGGATCAGAAAAGAAACAAATCTGTAGGCAGGTTTGGACCGGCCACCCGGCACAATCGGCAAACGCCCGGTGGGCTGCTGGCCGACAGAGCCACTCACTCATCCAGTGGCTGGATATACCCGGCCGCGCGATGCCACCATAAAAAATATAAAATGCGGCAACGCATATCCGGCCACCGGCCGTACTTACATCATCAGGCGGCCGCTGGCCTTAAAGTGCCGGGACCCCCAAATCATCGCCGGTCCGGCAAATATATATATTTTCTGCCATCTGCCTTTAATAACGTTTTTGTAAGCGTTACCGTTCACCAACTTTACAAGTTCGACAACGTATCGCACAAATGTTTATGCGCATAATCATTAAAAAACATGGAACCGTATTTAAATATCTCAGTTATTATCCCCATTATTATTCATGCTGGGTACGCAGGAAGAGGACACGAGGAATATTTAATTCAGCATCTGTTTTGGAGAACATTTCCATGTTTCTGCGATGCCGCTGCATTCCTGATATAAACTGCTCAAAGGTATGGTATTAAGGCTCCAGACTTTGGCTCTTGACGCACTTAATATTAGATCTGGCTGAGTTTAAGCTTTTTTTTTTTTTTTTAAACCTAAACCAGGCTTTTGGAAAGCTTTCTGATTTTTTTCTTATTCAGTATTTTTATTGTCCAGCCTAATCAGAAGTCTATGATTGTATCACCTAAAACATCTATTATGGATATGTATTATTATGATTTATTGTTTTATATAGCGCCATCATATTCCGTAGCGCTGTATACTGTTTGATAATTAATAAGAAATTGATTGTAGAAGTTGCCATAGAATTTGCCGGCAGATCAGACCCAATCGGACCCATCTAGTCGCCCGTTTTCCCTGATGTAGAGAATCAAATCCTGGTCTCGTCTTCGATTTGGAGTTAAATGTCATCCTCACTTTATTAGCCGCTACCACTTCTGATTGGAGGCTGTTCCATTTATCTACCACCCTCTCAGTAAAGAAACACTTCCTTACATTATGTCTAAGCCCCTGAGCCTCTAGTTTTAGATTCTGCCCTTTCTTTCTCTCCTTTCTTTGAAATACATTTCAGAGAGAGATGAAGGCGTGAATGTCCCAGTTCCATGTTGGGAATTTTAGGGGGACCCAAAGGATGTAACTTTTGGATATCGAAGAAGAAAAAGATCTGGTTGGAGTTGAAAAGTTGAAATCTTTCTGAAGATTAAAATGAGAACTTTAGAAGTAGATTGTTCCTTCAAGATGTTTCTTAAATATGATTTCCATTAAAAAAAATCTCTCTTTTGGCTGATGGAACTAAATGGGACATTCTCAGAAAAACTTTAAAAATGGAGTTCTAAATATGGGTCGATCGCTATTGCCATCAAAGAGCTGATTCTGCTGTTTGCTCCCCAATATGCACCAGGCCAAGTGTCGTAAATGGGCCAAAGGCACCAAAACCATCTTTTTTTTTAATATGAAACTCCAAAAATTAGCTGTTTCGTCCTAGATGACTTCTGATGCAAGAATACAACAGAGCTGTCTCGTGTCAGAAGACAGGAAGAATTAGAGATGGGGTTTCCACCATAGAGCCTCCCCACCATCTAAAGTTCTAGTTCGGAGGTGAATTAGTGTAAGTCTTCATTGGCAAATCAACGTCGTAGCTACAAGTCGGAAACCTCTATTTAGTTTGGCCCGGAAGACCTAAATTGGTCATTTGAAACTATTGTAGCGATGATAGGTTTGGATACGGTCATCCCGTGTTCATCTGTCTGTCTCGGACGATGGAGACATCATCTCCCGGATCCCGACGCTTACGGGGATTGCAGTTTGACATCTGAAATAGTTACATGCTTGTCAGAAATCCCCCCTATGACACCGAGGATCGCATGTATGTCAGCTTAGTATGATTCACATGTTTAAGAGACACACATAGACTTCTGGAATGAATATCGCAAGCAGAAGGCATTGACTCAGCAGAGTGTTTCATATTCCATGTATTAAAGTAGGAAACTTGCCTGGGGGTTGCTATTCGGAGAATATTTTATTCCAATATCACAGAAATCAAGCTTTCATCTTTCCGAGTCCAAATCTCTTTTAAATGTCATTTCGCTTTGTTTATGTAAGCTCGCCCGGCCCTCTGAAAACAAACTTACGCTACCTTTGCCCGAACAAGTTCTCCTGCGCGGCTTACAGGATGGTTTGCAGGGAAAGCGCATTCCTGTGATGAGCCCAGAGAGATTGAAGTTGGCTTCTGAACAACTAAATTCTCGCGGCACTTTCCTGCCAGCGCTGGCTCCGTGCCCTGGCATCTGACCTTTTTTCTTTTAGGGCAATATTTTGACACCTGATCCAAACGACACCTTCGAAATGCAACGTATACCTGTATTTTAATGAGTCATATCCGCAATAAATGCACAGATAACTCGGGTGTAGGGCGACCACATCGCCCATGTTTTCCAGGACAATGAGTGACCGAGCGACTTGATGTCAATTGGATCACTAGTTACAATTACAATTACTATTTTATATTATTATTATTATTATTACGCAATCACGTGCCGGAAGCAGCCTGCAATTTCTGCAATACCAGCTGCTTTCTCAAACTCTGCATTCTAAAAAGAACTTTGGCTTATTCAAGGAAAGCAAACAGAGTAAACAATGATTAAGGTTGTTGAAGACACGCGTCCGTCACGTTCAACCTCGCTGTTGGTCCAAAAACCCCACATTGGGGAATTTCCAATTGTGCCTCGAAAAAGCAGAATAAATCCTTCTTGGCTCCTCACTGGATCAACAAACTGTAACTAATCCTCTCCGTATAACCCATTATATTATATTCTAACGGACAGTTAACTGATAGGTCAATAATAATTGACATGTTAAGACGTGTTGGTATAGAAGGAGAAGAGGACCCCCCTCTTGCAGTCTAACATAGGAAAAGATGTGAAGTTACATAAACTTTTGGGACCTCAGAGGTTTCTTCTTCAGAAGGAATGATTCTATCTGAAAAAGAGACCACTGAGATCCAAAAAGCTTACCCAACTTTACATTTGGCCCAATAAAAGGTATCAACGTTAACGAAAGGCTCCATTTTCCCATTGGGCTATCCATTTTCCTTATTCAATCTGCATTAACACATCGACACCATTAACACCGATCATTATCTGCCAGCCCCATCCTACATCGATAAATAAAAAAACATATCAAATATAGTCATTAGTCATTTTGTGTTAGTGTGACTGTTTCTCCTTTAATCAGCCCACGCTAACACAAGTTTGGTGGGAATGAAGAATGAAATATAAGATCATCCTTCAGCCCGTAAAATAAATTTAGAGTGAATGATGACCAAGGTCAAGCCAGAGTCTCATATCGATTCCACATGTAAAATATTTCATAATACGTGTTTTTATTAAACTTCGCTAGGTTTCTGATTGGCTCAGACGCCGAAGTAATACAAAGTATCGATATAAA
Organism: Spea bombifrons; assembly: GCF_027358695.1. Lineage (NCBI taxonomy): Eukaryota > Metazoa > Chordata > Amphibia > Anura > Pelobatidae > Spea > Spea bombifrons. Next base: position 4,152,508 of record NC_071098.1, read on the forward strand.
CGCTCATACGGGCACCGAAGAAGGTTTATTCCTAATTACTAGAACGTTGCTGTTGCTTTAAACGCCCCGGCAGAAGATTTATGTCGGCAGCGAGTCTTAAACACACAGAGACAATTTCAAATTGTTTTACATCCAGTGAAAGAGTTTTAATAATCCGTTTGTCAAATTGCAAGTTTACATGGGATTTTGAAATTAAAAGGAAAAATATCTCCAAATTTATGCCAGATGTGGGGCTTTCCTGAGCTCGTGTCCGTCAAGAAGAAATGATGTCACAGATGCTTTTAACTTGTAGGACCTTTGTCCCTAAAAGCATTTAAATAAATGGTTAAAAATAGTAATTAATATAATGATATTATTTAGATCTTTTTTATAATTAAAGGGACATGCCAGCCATCACATGTACTTTAATGCATATAATAGCTACATGGTCCCTTTAAATGTAGCCACCCATATGCCTTTTGCCCCTTTACCCCTTTGCCTGCCCCCTAGCTGTTCAGCTGACGACATCTCCCGACATGCGATATACTTACTAGTTACCCCCAAGCCAGCGTCCTGGACTGGATCGAATGAAATTACCCTTGTAGAGGCAAAGAAAGCCCTCCCATTGGCCTCAATCGGCCAATCGGTGGTGCAAATCATGGGGTGGTGGGTCTGAGGAGCTACAGTGCTGAAGCTGCAGCTTCTCTATAAAGTGATTAATTGTAATTTTTGTATTTTTTTTCCCCAAGAATGCATATCAAAGTATTCACAAAGGACTTGAATTTGCGTTAATCTCCGGAACAGCTCCCCGATACATTAAACTGTCCCTTTACATCTATTTATTGACGTGGTTGGTGGTACTAGGCCTGAACTTGTTTTAAGGAGCAATGAGAGCCGATCTCATCTTAAAACGCCAGAATCCCCTGCTGCGTCGTGGTGTCCTCCGTTACGCTGGGGGTCCCGCTCGTACCCGAAGGTCGATTTCCCCTATTAATACCGACGCAGCCATCGGACGCCATGACGGTATGATCCTCTCTGTATGGAGAAGAGGTTAATATTTGCCACACAGTGTAGGGGCAATGAGAAGGATTCTAATGTTTGGTTAGTGGATTATGTGAAGGATTAAGAGATCGGCCCAAGGAAAGACGGATGACTCAGAGGAGCAGACTTGGCAATCGCTGGAAGGGTATCGGGAGGATGGAAAGGATTACGATGGATGGGAATAAGAGGGGCAGCGGACCGCGTTCAGAGATTTCTATTATGTTTCAGCGCATATATAGATTGTAATCTCGCAGAGACCTTTTTTCCTTCAGGTTGGATGTTCATGTTATTCTTAATTTTGTATTTTTAAAAAAAATCTATTTTAATGTCATTGTTAATTTTCGCTCTCCTCTATTGTAATAACGCAATGGAATTTACTGTTACCTAATAATAATAAAAAATATTATTATTATTATTATTATTGTGATTATTCTTCTGATTCTTCTTCTTCTTATTATTATTTATTATTATTATTATTTTTATTTTTTTATTTTTTTATTATTATTATAAAGTATCAATTTCAAATTACAAGAAAGTACCCAGATCCATAATGGATTAGAGGCATTCTGGGGTTTTTGCCCCGTTCTCAGGCATTCATCACGATAAGCGAGACTTTATATACTGCCTCTGACTTCATATCTGATCATTTCTTATCTCCAACCATCTCAGGTCTCCGGTGATTTCCGAGGAGCTCAGAGGTCCAGTTTCTTGGCGTCCTTCTGTTCCTGGCTCTTAACACCATGACATTACATTGATCCGTCCATCAGCGAGGTGCGAGCCAGCACAGCCCAGGCAGCCGGATGACTATTAAAATGATCCCCTGCCGCGCAGGCGCGTAGAAAGAACCAGATTAGAACATAGTCATTGCCTTGATCCGCTCCACCCTCGCATCTCTCTCTCCGATTTCAGCTCTCCTCATTTCTTACGCACATCACACAGCCAAACCTCATTTTAATTATATCAAGAAAGTTATCACTCTACAAAAAAACATTTGTTACAGCGTTTACTGAATAAAATAAGCAATGAGTATGAATTATGGATGATTATTCCTTCCCAATAAATTATCTCCCGTTGCTGTTAAGTTGCTGATTGCTGTGGATTGGTTCAGGCAGCCGTTGGGGGAAGAGAATGGAGAGAACTCCAGGACAGGATGTTGATTGGATTATGCTAATTGTCCTATTTTGCTAAAATATCCCCAAAATATCTTCGTCGAAAGAGTTTTAATAAATTAATTTAGTTATGCTTAAAGCTGTAAAAGCCACATTTCTCTTTTAATTATAACATAGAAACGTAGAATCTGCCGGCAGATCGGCCCCATTCGGCCCCCATCTAGTCTGCCATTTCTCCTGCTGTAAAAACGAAAACCTTAATCAGTCGTTGATCTCGTCTTAGATTCAGGAGCCGTATGCCTATCCCATGCATTTCTAAATCCCCTCGCTGTATTACCCTCTACCACTTCTGCTGGGAGGCTGTTCCATTTATCCACCAACCTCTCAACAAATTAAAATTTCCGATTAGAAGGCAAATTGTGTAATTAGGTGCTCCTTTTAGCCCATATAAGCTACTATTCCTAAGTAACAATGAAGCGGAATGCTGCATAGTAATTATCTCTTCTCATCTTTAGCACGGCCGCAGCTATGGTCTCAATCAACATCAGCACAACACGTGCTTTGAAGATATGTCAGTTGTATGCAGTGCTACATATACTGACGTTAACATATTAATTGCACGTGGAATTATAGGCTGCTTCGTAAATAATGACCCGCGCTAAAACCATCTGTTTTTGGTCCTTACTGGAACACCAAGCCTGAGAAACTGGGAGCCTTTGGACAGGTATTACCGGAATGGTTATTTACTGGAACTGTCTGATTCAGGGCTGTATCATCCATTCCCGTCAGTGTTTCCAACGCATCGCTACAAAGAAGATCCGTTGATATATTAGGTGCCGAAAGACAGATTTTACAACTTTACTGTCATTTACATCTATTTACTCCTAAGCAGGGAGGGGGCATTTAATATTCTCTTTAGACGCAGTATCACGTTCTGCTTTTAATATCTGCTTCAGGTAGCTGAAGGATAATGGTATTTAAATTAGCTATTTTATATCTTTTTCCCCCCCAGGAATTATAGTTTTGTACAGCGCTGTGGAATATGATAGCACCATATAAATAAATAAATAATAATTAAGTATTTATTAATTGCCCGACCTCACAGGAACGAAGAAGCTCACCCTTTATATACTTTCTGATACAATGATATAATCAGGCCAGGACTGGCCATCTGGTACACTGGGCACATGCCCAGTAAGCCACCGGCCGACAGTGCCGAACGCTCCGGTGGCAGGTCTGGTGCAGCAGCGCACGGCCAAAAAAAACGTAACATGCTGCTCATATCCAGCCGTCGGCCACATGTACGTCATCAGGCGGCCGTCGGCCTTAGAGTGCCAGGGCCACCAGATCATCGCCACTCTGGCCCTGGATAAAAACAACCCTTTTGCTGGAAAAAAAATACTCGGAAATAAATAATAATAATCAATAATTTGTGCTATTGGACTACGGATAACAACTGGACTCCAGAGATCTCCGGAACTTTTATATATATATATATATGGAATGTGATATATATTTAAATCTGGAAGATATAAAATAATTTCATTTGTGGATTCCTGCCGTCGCTGAGTCGTTGATACATTACAGGCAATGAGAAAGCATTTAAAACGTGAAGTTGTGAAAAAAACGATGAAAAGGAAATTTTTAGAAGACGTTACTCCATTTTTTCAACAAATGGGGGGGAGTAGGAATATCAATATGGAACAAGTAGCCATTTAGTAATCATTTATCAATACGCAGGAAAAGGGCAAAAAGGCGGAGATGTCTTAGGTCTTACATCATAACCCTTAATAAATGTTTTGACTTTTGCCACATACATCGCGCTGGATTTTATTACCTATGAGACGTTTTATGTGCTTTCCTGGTTTCATCCATTTATATCATTGTCTGAGAGGGGATTTGATAAAACCGTTGATCCATTTATCACAGATAACAGAATCCAGAACATCGTGATTTTTGCCTTTTTGCCTTTTTTTTTTTTCATTAATAATTCTTTTATACAAAAAAAATGATGAAGTGCACGTGGAATTGTAATCTCAAATAATTTTGGCTGACCAGTTCAATCGCCAATCCTAATGCATTCTGCTGAACCTAAGATGCTGGAAGCAAGAGCTGTGAAATAATTGGGAAATAATGCTCGTTATTACATGAAGGACAATATATTATTTAAACTATAGGGTGTGTGGGCAGTTTTCATTAAAGCTTTTGCCTTCCTTTTTACTTAGCAATGGTTAAAAAAGTAGGGGGTATTCTCACCCAAAAATACATTTAGTATAAAAAACTGTAATAAATATATATTATGCTAGAAATACTTTTTCTGCTGTCCTGCTGGTCGCCATTATAGACAATCATGTGATAACTGGGCGCCACCCCCTTTGACAAACTACACTGTGCTGGTTGCTTTATGGCAGTAATTGGTTCTAATAGGAAGTACCGGGTTATTGTTATGTGTTAAGTGAGTGTGACGCATCAGGGATAGGCAAGGTGTCCGTACGAGGACGCCAGTGTCCTTGGGAAGGTTTGTGAGGTCCACAGAACATCATTCAACCCCCAGTAAATGGCCACCATTATCAATGTTGGTGCCAGCTCCCGGACACATGTTTGATGTCCCATAGACGGTTAGATCAGCCAAGCGCATGGTGTTTGCAGACGTAAAATGTCCTGAAACTTCTGAAGATCTGTAGAGGAACCGGCTAATCTTGTTGAAAACCAAATCTCTAGTTATGTCTATTATTATTTTAGAGGTCATGGTTCCATTTAGAACTTACCTTCAAAAAAAGCCATCTTTTCAAAAGTCCAATGTATGGGTTTGACCCTGGTGAACCTCTTCTACAAAAAGACAAAACATCTATCCAACCTATAATAAGGCATGGTTAAGCTTGTGTAATTTATTGTCATCTGACGATGATTTAATGATGCATTAAAGAGTAAGAACGTTACCCTTCCTGGAGAAGAAGCTGATGATCCTTGGTCCTTCATAATACAAAGCGACTTTAAATATTATTTCTTATGACCTCGATCATCTATAAACCCATGTTTTAGTGAATAAACCCCAATGGCTGATACAAAATAGAACAAACCTATTTATTAGTGTTCAGACATTTTCCAAAATGTTACTTTAAAACACATAAAAGATTATGATAGAAAACCAGACTAGAAGTATTGGAGAGAAGTTGTTGGGGTTCTCCTCGGAATTCTAACATTTAGGTTTTTTGTGTGTTCTACAATAAGAGGGGGATCCTCTGGTATTCATTAAGCAAAACCGGGTAAAATCCACGGCATATAGTGTAAGAACTGCCCAAATACTTCACTGTTCCCTGGCAACATCTTTATTCACTTAATCTGGGATTCAGGAAATTCTCTTCCAAGCCAGTTTTATTGGGCGGTTTAAAGAAAAGCTCTTAGACTCCCAATCAGTAACAGATGAGCGTTTCTCTGTCACATTTTTCCCGTGTTTACGTGATCTGTGATATGTTCATCCCTAATGCATGTCCTGTAATATCTCTGTCACTGATACCGTTCTGGTAATCCATAATTGGTGAAATTACCGTAATGATATCTGATAATGTATGGGACTCAAATCGAAAGAATGCACATGTAGGCCAAGACGCGTTAACCCCTTTTTTTTTAACCATTGAGTGACTCTCTTCTTAAAAAACAGGTCGAGAGCGTAGGGAGACGGTGTTTGCGTTTCCACCGTATGTTACGTGTAGGAAGTGATCAACATTCCGAGAAAACGTACTCGTGTTCTGCGTTAGGTTGATTCTTCTTTAGCTCTAAGGTCACATGACCTTTCATTATCACTTCAAAGTGGACGTTCAAAGCGTAAAAATGTCCTCTATAAGGGGATCAAGAAGATATTTTAATTATTAATTTATAAAGCACCGAAAATCTGAAAAAAATACATTACATAACAAAAAAAGAGGCGACGCAAGCCCATTTTTTGACATGGACTATAAACTCTGTAATTAAGAAAGTTTGATGCGTACAACTACAGCATATTTTTTCGTGTCTGGACATCAGGTCAGACTAGATCATGCTAGTGACACAAGCAACGAGGGTCTTCCTATGCAACATGGTCAGGATTGTGACATCAACGCGTGCTCATGGGTTTTGTAGAGTTGTCGTAAGCTCCACCCACACAATGCCCTGACTCCACCCTTGTTGTTTATCAGCAGTGCCATATATGGGCATAAAACATGTAGAGTTCCGTTGCAGTCTGAAGAACTTGGGCATTCGTCAGGATAGTTGGAGGCCAGTACTGATTGGTTCCGTCCTGGCTACTTCGGGACTGCTGGCAGCTATTAGATGAATTCTAAAGTCAGCACATGGGATACAGTAACAGTCTTGTTCTCAGTTACGTTTATCCCGGTCCCAATGTGTGTTTTCACGGTGTTTGTGCACCAGGCTGTCACGCCGCGTCCGTCCCCATCCTTTCGAATAACGTACAAAGTAAACTTGTCACTATGTTTTGAAATGTGCTCATTTTTCATAACGTCCAATTAAATCTCCTAACTCCCTTCACATGATTCAGACTGATATATATCGTATTTACATAACCCTGCGCTGGTTTTAATATTGACAATTTTTGGTTAAAACACACCAGTCGCTGATTAGAAACAATTAAGTTAATCACAGGACGCCTTCAGGGTGTTGAGTTGTCTGTCATAATCTGATGGGTGATTTGTTAAATTTGGAACTTGGCATTGTTTTAGAAAATCACTAACGGTGATTTCATTCTGTAAAAATAACTTGAGCGGAGTCAAAAGTTTCTTACAAATAGCTCCTATTACAAGACTTTCTGTGTCGGAAAAAGTTTATTTTCCATTTCTTGTCAAAATTGGGGGCTAAGTTCCACCTTGAACTGTTGGATATAATATATTAAATCCCGTCTAGGAATCATGAGGAATTTAAATTGGTCGTCGAGCGGTGTACTTATTTATTACTATTAAATAAAACAAATGAACAATAAAAGAAACAAAAAAAAAAAAGAGCACCTAAAAATACATTCCCGTACTGGGACCCAAAGCTCGGACTGCCCACCTGGCAAACACCCGCTGGGCCAATACAAACAGCACCCCATAGTCCAGCGGCAGATCAGGTGGGGCAGTGTGTGGCCAAAACTTGGGTGCTTGGCATCTGGGGCATGGTCAGAAGTCATGCCCTGTGCCAGAGGAAAGGAACAAGGCGGCATAAGGGCCCCAACTGTCTACATATTTGAACTCCAATCACCGTCGGTCATGGCAATAATGGCCATCTCATTGAATCCTACAATTATTGTTATTATTATTATTATTTCTACAGCCTTTCTCACTACCTTTGCAATCATATTCCGACATACATACACATCAGGGCATATTTTTTATATTTCTATATACATTATATATCTGTGACCCTCCATTTGTAACAGATTTGTAACTTATTTTGTCCTTTCCTTGTTGATTTAATATCATGTATCCAATGCTGAGAAAATTCCAAATAATTGTAGAAATTATTTTATGAATTTATATAGTAAAAGCCGAAGTCATGAATGACAAAAAAAAATAATAATATAGGCTTCATTTATATTATGCTTTTTCGCTATTGTGCCAGTTCTAAATTCACATACAGAATTCTGGAAAATGAATTTTAAAACAAATTTTAAAAAGGTCATGTAAAAAAAAATATATATCATTATATATCTTATATACATATATATATATATTATATATAATATATATATATATAATATATATTATATATATATATATATATATTAAATATATATATAATATATATATATATATATATATATATATATATACGGTATATTTATATACATATTATATATATATATATATATATATATATATAGATATAAATTTATATATACATTTATAAATTAATTTATAAATTTATCTTAACATGATGGACAAAAGAGAAAACTCTGGAAAAACAAATGAGGTTTGCGGAAAATATTTTAGCGTGTGAGATAAGTCTATTTGATTCCTCACTTTGTTCCTGATCTTCCTTCAGGTTTTGTTGCCAACTCATTTTACAACGGAATGGAAAAATGGCATTTGAGAGATGGCTCGGTGAAGTTTCTACTTTCTTTCCCACCCTTGATCAGCAGAAGACGCCACCGACTCGTGCATTGGGAAAACGTATATATGAATATTTCCCAGAACTTCCCAGACGAAACGTCTTTTTTTTCCCTTTTTTTTTTGCTTCAAACAAGAACGGGCATTTCGCATCCATGTGGTCCAAATATTTCGCATTACGGTATTAGTCTGACGATTCTTTCTATCCAAATGATTCCCAGAAAAGACACATATTTTTCAATGAGCTGCTAGCCTCTGCGTCTAATCAGATACAGATAACCGCAAGAATGGGCTTATTAACCCCTGGGTTGCCGCGAAAGATGTAGTAAAGCAGATCTCGAGTGATGTGTGCTTAAGTTCCCGATATGCGTCGTGGGTTAAGGATTACCGCGCGATTCCGCTCTTCCATTTATCTGTCCACGGTTTAGGATTTATAAGCTCCACTTAATTTAGATTTGTCATACTTCCCCTGCTAAACTTGTACCATCGCTTATTCTAAAAGGCCCCATTTATTATCCGTAAAACATACATTTACAAACGGGCCCCTTGTGATTTCCAAAGACACGAATTAAAAAAAAAAAACAACCCCCCAAAAAAAGACCCATTGAGGTATGATTTTTAAATATAAATCATCCAATATAGAAGGAAAAATGTCTACAATGAATTTCGACACTTTAAAAAAACCACTGGAGGTCTAAAATCTTATTTTCCTTTTTTGTTTTCCCTTTTTGATCGCCCGGTTTTAATGATGAAGTTCACATGCAGGTAACAATGTTTCTTAAAGACCGTGTATTTCTTATAGGGCCCGCTTCTCTTAATCAGGATTTATCAAAGTGGTCCAAAAATCCCCAAATCAGGTTCAGAATCTGCAAAGTTTAGGTTGATGCATGTTCTTTTATGCATAGAAAGGTGCAGATGCAAAGATCTGCTGATATGGCAATCTTTAGTTCCACTTGACGGCCAAGAATCCCAAATTATTCAACGGGCTTGACATTAAACCTTTAAATTACACCTGTTATTCATTCACTGTCCCCAAAATCAAGTTAAGGAAACATACATTTTTGCCGTTTACTTTGTTCTTATTTGAATTTCTGTTTTGTACAATTATTTTTGAAACAAATATGAAATGTTATTATTTATTAGTAAAATGTTTACATAAATATAATAAATATAATTAAATATAAATAATAATATAAATATAGTAATTCATTGTAATTTTTTTCTTTTCTTTTTTTATTACATGCACAGAAAACTATCTCCTTGAGAGTGCTTTCCTCCTTGAAGCAGCCAATCAGTCGCAGGAATCCATGGAGCATGGCGGAGGAGGTCAGCTGCTGCAGCAGGGCTGCAGCTTCTACCTAAGTTAAGTCATTTATTCATTTATTTTGAAAGAATGGATATTAAAGTGCTCTTGGGGGGTTAGCGTGACTCACAGAGGACTTTATTCATGCATTCTTCTTTAGTGGGGTTATTGGGGACATTACACTATACCATTAAGTAAATGACATCATAGGGGTGGGTAGGGTAAGTTCAGCCCGGCTCACAAGGGATGCCTTTACTTAAGACTTTGCTGAGTGCGGTGTAACTTGAAGCAAACTCTGCCCCTATTCAGTTTTACCTATCGAGCCGGGTTTCAGTTTACAAAACGGGGTTCATAACTCGGAAATAAGAGAATTTCTGATGGCAGAAGGGGTTAACGATTTAAAGGGGAGCGTAGGGTCTGCTAATTATGAAAGCTAAGTGGATACGCTTATTTGCGGGATTATTAACAATTTCGAAGTATGACCCGTGTAGAGCTTTACACGATTTTTGGAGATCTCCGAGGTTCACGATTAGTTCAATGACCTTAGGGAGAGTTTAAATCGGATTATTTAGCGAGCGTGTGTCAATGGTATTACTGCTTGCTTTGGTTATCAAAATGCTTCCTGGATCCCTTTTGATGTTGCAAAAAACCCCGTATAATGTTTTCCTGGCTTGGATGTAAAGGGGGGGAAAAAGGCGCAGCCGTGCTTACCGAGGGCCGGTGGAAGCAGAACAGATTATACGATTAGGAAACTTCTTTCTGGAGTAAACAATGATCACAGAATGGAGACAGCTCGTAGAACAATACGGTGTGATTGATCTATAGAGAGATAGAAGCAACTGATGTCAATGGGACTTCTCCTTTGAAGATAACAATCAGAATCTGTTAGGATATACAACTTTATTTGATAGCGTGTCACATTGATGACCGATGACCTATTACATCATCAGTCCGATGACAGAGCACCAGCCCCTCCGGTATGTGAGGATGTGAACGTTTTCCATAGTATCTCGCTGATCAATCTTAGTAACTAGAACCGTTTTGTTAGGGATAGGGACCTAAGCGTGTTCATCTCCTAGAAAGGAGAGCCAAAGCTGATGTTCTTTCAGCAAGTTTGGGTTTCTTTTAAGGATAACTTTCCAGGACGGTAGAAGGACATGAAACGTCTTTCCATAAGCGCCATGCCTGTCCTCAGCATGCGGACCGAGGTGACTCGTTGGGATCCAAATCACATGTCCCTCGTTCTTCTCCTGATGTCATCCTGACATCATAAGCCTGTGTCCACAACCCATCAAGGACAGACAATGAAGAGCATCTCAGTAGATACTTTGTTTCCTGACAATTCCACCAGCAGATCATCAGAGAACCCAGGATTCCATTAAACGTTTAGATTTATTCATTTATGGCTTTATATAGCGCCATCATATTCCGTAGCGCTGTACAATGGGATGCTACCATTAACATGGCTCAGCTTTGCCGCTTGCAGGAGAAACTCTATGGCCCTTCATACCATATGGTTAATAAAATAAGATAAAATCTTCCCACTAGTAAGAAACTCACAGTGTAGAGAACAAACCCTTCTGATGCTGATACCTAAAAACCTCCTAATTACCTCCTAATTACTTACCGAGGTTCGTTAACTAAATATGTGCTGATGTGATGAAATCCATTCCTGAATGATACATTTATCTTTATTTTCTTTATATTAAAGCCATTTATGCAACAATATGGGATACGTGTGAGCTCCAGGGTACCCGGCGGGGTTAGTTGGTTAGGTGTTCAGACGCCGTGATTTGCAGGCTTCTCCGGGCCGATAGATTTTGGTTTCCCAGAGGAAGCCGCCTGTTTTCAGATGGTGGGATGACAGGGTTTATACAGAACGTTACAATGTGTCTAAGCGAAGTTGTCAGCCGCGGAGACAAATGAAGTGCATGAGAAGGACCATTACTTCATTCACACCTCAACAGGCAAACAATGAAACATTTACAAACCAGAGTGATTTAGTGCGGAAAAATGATTTCCCTCCATTGATTTACGCGTCAGGCTGCGAAAATTCCAAAAGGTTTCAGCACTCATGCTTTGCTCTGCGATCTGCGCCCGAATCGGACAGTAGTTAAAAAAACAAATTATTTGAAGAAGAAAAAAAAAACCAATAAATCAATAAAAAAAAAGATATTTAAAAGCAGTTGTTCCAGGCTGTGCAGTTTCCATGATATCTTTGTAGAGATGGTTGAGCTCCAAACCTCGCTCAACCCAACACTGGCTCGGCTTATAAAGAGTTAAGAAGAGGTGCAGCCATGCTGTCTCAAGCTTAGTATATTTCAGCGAAGGGAGTCCAGATCGGCTCATGCGCGGATCACAAGTCTGACTTGGCCCAGCGCGGCTCTAGAAGCACCAATGGCCACCTCATCTAACATATTTGTCAAAAGCCAGTTTACCACAGTTGCCCTTGGCTTCAACCACCGTAGAACCCTAGGATACCCTCATACCCAGCAAACATTATGAGCTCATAGAAAAACAGGGGCATCAGACGAAGAAAGAGGGGGATCAGACGAAGAAAGAGGGGCATCAGATGAAGAAAGAGGGGAATCAGATGAAGAAAGAGGGGAATCAGACGAAGAAAGAGGGGAATCAGATGAAGAAATAGGGGCATCAGACGAAGAAAGAGGGGAATCAGACGAAGAAAGAGGGGCATCAGACGAAGAAAGAGGGGAATCAGATGAAGAAAGAGGGGAATCAGACGAAGAAAGAGGGGCATCAGATGAAGAAATAGGGGCATCAGATGAAGAAAGAGGGGAATCAGACGAAGAAAGAGGGGAATCAGATGAAGAAAGAGGGGAATCAGACGAAGAAAGAGGGGCATCAGATGAAGAAATAGGGGCATCAGACGAAGAAAGAGGGGAATCAGACGAAGAAAGAGGGGCATCAGTGAAAAAAAGAAGGACCTCAAAAGAGGGATTTTCCAACCTAAAAAAGGGAAATTTAGGAGGTTTGATATCTTGACATTACCATTAATAATAGCATTAGTATATGCAAAAAAAGCACATTTGCTTATATATTAATAAAATAAAATGTTTTATTAATATTCCAGAATTTTTTTTTCAAAACAACTTGCTATTGAAAAATTACAGAAGTCAAAAAAGCTGATTTTATAATTTAATTCCCCAACGTATTTCCAATAAGAATCATCCAATAACTTCATATATTTTAAAATTCAATTTTTTGGTATCATCGTTTATTTGTATTATTTTTAATGGTCTGTGATAGAGATAATTAACATGAAGCATTTTTCCATTAACGATGTAATGTTTTTCGTTCATCGAAAATGTCTTACCCAATGCGAGAATCATCACTCTCTAAATATCAGCCGCTCAATCAACTGAGCCTGGCCCCCCTCGATTCGGTGCGATTTCAATGGCTTTGGGTTTGATGTGTACATTTCCGAAGCGACGCCAATCAAAGGTAAGAACGTGCGTCATAGAGGAAAAGTTCTACAAAATATTTGCAGAGGCAAAAATGTTGGCTGCATTAGAAAATGCAAAAAGTCGAGCCCGCAGGCTATCAGGTGCGGAGGATTTCTAGGTAGAGGTAAAAAGTCACTCTAAATACACATTTTTGTTGTGAAATAATGTTCAGTATTTCCACTACATCATCAACAATCCCCACATTCATAAAAAATAAATCTACCTTCATCTGCTGACCAACTGTTAGTGGGGCCGCCGTCTGATCGTCACCTTTTTACCAGATACAAATGATTAAAAGACCACGTCCTCAATTCATTCATCCATTTCAACCAACTAGAAGCCGGCGATTATGGCAGGACAACAGAATTTAACCATATGTACACTGCACTTCAAAAGTGTGGGGTCACTTAGAAATGTTTTTTTTTTTTAAAGAAAAGCAGATTTTGTGCATTAAGATAACATGAAATGGATCAGAAATCCAGCGCAGACGGGGTTAATGTTGTAAATGACTGTTGTAGCTGGAAAAGGCAGATTTTTAATGGAATCTCTTTAAAGAGGCCCTTTATCACTCCCATCACTCCTGTGTTCCAATGGCCCTTCATCACTCCCATCACTCCTGGGTTCCAATGGCCCTTTATCACTCCCATCACTCCTGGGTTCCAATGGCCCTTTATCACTCCCATCACTCCTGTGTTCCAATGGCACGTTGTGTTCGCTGATCCAAGTTTAAGTTTAAAAGGCTAATTGATCGTTAGAAGCCCTTTTGCAATTAAGTTACATTAAATGGCTACATTATTCCATTAAACATTTTCCCTATGAAATGAGATATAGTAAGTAAAAGGATCGCAGTTCCCTAAATATTTGTGAAATTAATGTTACTGTTACCCCGATCTCATGGCCAAACTCTTACTTTAATGACAATCGTTTTCGGGATCGCTCTGCATTTCTGGAAATTTGTTATTAACTCTTCCTACTGCTCCCTGTCTTCTCAGATGTTTTACTTGTTCTTGACCCATATTTTTTGTTTCAAAAAATAACATTGACAATGGTAAAAAATATAGTGTCCTAGTGGGAGAGAAATGAAGTCATAAATATTAAGAGCATGGATTCCTGTCCAAAGCTTCACATGTCAGAGTTGAAGTTTAGGACACCCTCTGTTAGATATTATCGGAGATAACGCTAGCTCTTTTTTCACATCAGACAGTTTCCTCTGCGTTATCCCCGAATCTTACAGAACCATGGCTATTTTTTCCTCCCCAACCTCCATTGTGAGAGGCTTAATATTTCTTTCAATAACTTTACAGACCTCATGTTTTGCATCAGTAGTTAACCCATCGCTTTAACGCATACGGTGGCCGAAGGACCCTTTAAATGATTTTCATGTATGGAGGGATTTTGCATCTTTCCCCGTCCCCTTGCACCTTGGCTTGCAGAAGATTGGTTTGGCCGCCATATTGGTTTGCCAGACAGCCCCGGATTTGGCTAGGGCCAGAGTTCCATGGGGTCCGACGAGAACCCCCATGTTCCAAGAAAACATTCCCATTTTATTTCCTGGCGAGACAGCTTGGGGCTTTGGGTTCCTTTTAATTAAATATTAGATATCTGCAAATGGGAGACAAGTTAATAATTTCATCATTTGTCAGATTTATATATACTTATAGGTCACAAAATAGATTATTTTCAGCAAAATTCCATTCTGTTTCTATTGAATGTGCGAAAGTATAGCAGACGTCAGCCTTCGGTACTGGTAGCTCGATTCAACCTCACTTTAGAGGGGGAAAAAAAGAAATATACAAAATCCATTCTTAAGGTGCTTTATTTCATGGTTTAGAAAATGTGGGTTGGGTGCCGGTGAGTTTATTACAAATGTTTTCCTGCCAGCGTGGAAGACAATCTCAGGTACTGCTGTGATTTATTATTACAGCTGTGTAACTGCGGCCAGCGGAAACGATCCGTAACTCGGCAGGCACCGTATGAGATTAGAAATCACCCTCTGACAGATTGGGATTTACACAAAATACATGGAATTCAGCAGAACCTTAACTGAAATTAAAGGATTTTGATTTATATTTTTGTTATTTCTATGCATTTGTAGTCAAATTGGATGTCAGCTGGGATCAATGATTGGAGTAAATGAGAGGTTAATTCTCCAAATCCGTGAACAAGTGGGAGTTAAGAATTACCTGCATACTTAAAGGGGAAGTCTCATGACCCCCCTCATGATGTATACAGTAATATAACCCCCCAGCAGCTTATACAGTAATAACCCCCAGCACTGTATACAGTAATATAATCCCCAGCGCTGTATACAGTAATATAACCCCCCAGCAGCTTATACAGTAATATAATCCCCCAGCGCTGTATACAGTAATATAACCCCCAGCGCTGTATACAGTAATATAACCCCCCAGCGCTATATACAGTAATATAACCCCCAGCGCTGTATACAGTAATATAACCCCCCAGCGCTATATACAGTAATATAACCCCCAGCGCTGTATACAGTAATATAACCCCAGTGCTGTATACAGTAATATTACCCCCCAATGCTGTATACAGTAATATAACCCCCAGCACTGTATACAGTAATATAACCCCCCAGTGCTGTATACAGTAATATAACCCCCCAGCGCTGTATACAGTAATATAACCCCCAGCGCTGTATACAGTAATATAACCCCCAGTGCTGTATACAGTAATATAACCCCCAGTGCTGTATACAGTAATATAACCCCCAGTGCTGTATACAGTAATATAACCCCCAGCGCTGTATACAGTAATATAACCCCCAGCGCTGTATACAGTAATATAACCCCCAGCGCTGTATACAGTAATATAACCCCCAGCGCTGTATACAGTAATATAACCCCCAGCGCTGTATACAGTAATATTACCCCCCAGTGCTGTATACAGTAATAAAACCCCCAGCGCTGTATACAGTAATATAACCCCCAGTGCTGCATACAGTAATATAACCCCCAGCGCTGTATACAGTAATAACCCCCAGTGCTGTATACAGTGATAACCCCCTAGCGCTGTATAGAGTAATAACCCCCAGCGCTGTATACAGTAATAACCCCCCAGTGCTGTATACAGTAATAAACCCCAGTGCTGTATACAGTAATATAACCCCCTAGCGCTGTATAGAGTAATAACCCCCAGTGCTGTATACAGTAATATAACCCCCAGCGCTGTATACAGTAATATAACCCCCAGCGCTGTATACAGTAATATAACCACCCCCCAACGCTGTATACAGTAATATAACCCCCCAGCGCTGTATACAGTAATATAACCCCCAGCGCTGTATACAGTAATATAACTCCCAGCGCTGTATACAGTAATATAACCCCCAGCGCTGTATACAGTAATATAACCCCCCAGCGCTGTATACAGTAATATAACCCCCCAGCGCTGTATACAGTAATATAACCCCCTAGCGCTGTATAGAGTAATAACCCCCAGTGCTGTATACAGTAATATAACCCCCCAGCGCTGTATACAGTAATATAACCCCCAGCGCTGTATACAGTAATATAACCACCCCCCAACGCTGTATACAGTAATATAACCCCCCAGCGCTGTATACAGTAATATAACCCCCAGCGCTGTATACAGTAATATAACTCCCAGCGCTGTATACAGTAATATAACCCCCAGCGCTGTATACAGTAATAACCTGAAATCATTTTTTTATCCTAAATGGGTCCTAAATCCTTCCTCCTGGACACTTCTCGGCAGCAGAGAATGTTGGGTAAATGCGGATACAAGTAATGTGGATCAGGGAATCCTTAACACGTTGGAGAACAGGGTCCTCTGCCTCATATCTCCACCCCCCCCCCGGTATCTGTGGAAAGTATATATTTTTTGCTACAGCCAGCACATTTCGTAGATTTCTTTTTTTTCTCCCAATGGGAATTGAAATGACCCTTCCCTGTTCAATATACAAATAAAGAATCTTTGAAGGCAGATGAAATACGGCCTGACAGATAGGATAAGGAAAACTCACTATAAAAATGGTGCTTTTATAAAGATTAATGGTTGGAAAAACAAAGCTTTTGGATAAACACATAGAATAAGCGTTCCTTCCAAAAGGATGTTTCCTCTTTATGTCCTTGACATAGGGCTGCTGTCTATTGTCAGCCCTCTCTTATATTCTATCTGTTTTGTTACTGTATCCAGTTATATTACCTATACAGCTGTATGATTCCGAAGGAACAAAGAGTGTTGTAGATGTCTAGAATTCTAGGTGGTTTGTATGCCTTCTGGGTTCCAGTTCTGGGATCTCCTCAAACATGAGCACAATGTAGACTAACACGATGGACTGTGGTGACAGAGACTCCATTCACTGCTCCTTCGTGCTCCATTCATTCACAATGCAGGGGTATGATGTCACATCTAAGTGCTTTCTGCCAGGATACATAGAAAATGCTGAGCTGATGGTGGAAGAGTCCTCAGGCTTCTTCCAGTAGACCACCAAGAAGAAGCCTTCTAAGAAACATGGCCAAGCATGGAGGGAATGCTTCAACAATGCGGAGCTCCCTATTGGTGCCCTACCTAGGACGTCATCCTGAGCTGATGGTGGAAGAGTCCTCAGGCTTCTTCCAGTAGACCTCCAAGAACAAACTTTCTAAGAAACATGGGAAGGCATGGAGGGAACGCTTAAACAACAACCAAGACCACGAAGAACAAGCCTCCTAAGAAACATGGGCAAGCATGGAGGGAACGCTTAAACAATGCAGAGCTCTCTATTATCTAGGACATCATGGAATGAAAATTGGGGAGAAAACACCGTATTTCAGAGCCACCTTAAACGAGCATGAGGATAAATAGACTCGGTCTCTCAATGCTGTGCTTCTTACCGTCTCGCTCTTGTCTGAGAAGAAGGTAACAACCAGCATTGCTGGTGGGACTTAAGGATAAACATTTGGAAAATCAGTCGGTGTAGTGCTGGATAGCTAGACCTCATGAAGAAAAAAAAGAAAAGAATTGGAGAACTTTTTATGACCTTTGAGTTTGGTCACTGATTGATAAATCCAGAGCTTCGAGTCACAAGATGTTCTGCAAACGCATTTTTCACTGCAGTGGAAAACACAACAAAAAAAAAATAAAAATACAAAAAAGGGAAGAAAGGGGAAAAAAAAAGCATTTCTTATTTTTAAGTAATTATCTTTAAGTAAACTGTTATCATTCTGAGACAAATGGATTGCGTTCAGCTTTCCAAACATATTGTCATTCATCATCTCTTTTATTAGAATTTGGATAGCAAGAAGGATGGCTAATTTCCTTCTTGTTAGCAACGCATAAATGGATCTCTCTTACTTCTGGCTGCCCTCGTGTTCCCCTGGAGTTATGTTTAAAAAACATAGTTTTCTAGTTTCCCAAAAGAAGGTTTTTTTTTTTTTTCCTTTTATGACAAGAGGGAAGAATTTTGTCAGAATGAAAGTTTCCTGGTAATAATAAGAGCTGAAGAGTAAAAAGAATAATATATAATAAATAATAATAATAATAAAATATTAATAATAGGGCTGGACTAGGGTTGACAGGGTGGTACTAGTACTTTAAGGCTAGTGGCCGCCTGACCTAAATGTGGCCAATCACTGGGCATGTCCTGCACCACCTGATCAAGAGGGTCAGAGGCTTAGCTGGAATGTAAGGAACTTTTACTTTACTGAGAGGGTGGTGGATAAGTAGAACAGCCTCCCAGCAGAAGTGGTAGAGGGTAATACAGTGAGGGTATTAAGCACGCATGGGATAGACATACGGCTCCTGAATCTAAGACGAGACCAACGGTTTGAGTCTTTACAGCAGGAGAAACAAGCGACTAGACGGGGGCCTGAATGGGGCCGATCAGCCGGCAGATTCTATATTTCTACTAATATAGAAAATAAAAACAATAAGTACGTAATTTATCCTTTTTTGTTATTATTTTATCCAAACATCAGGCCCGGTTTAAATGAAAGTCTCTCGCAGTTTGGCCTCCTCTATTAAACACAGCTTCTTCAAATTAATTAGGGAACTTTGTAAAACAAATTCCCAGCAGGATTCGAACGATCTTTGGCTGTATATCTCCATAGTTTGCTTAATCATTAAAAGAAAATTCATACCAAGGCCACGAAGCACTCAAATTAGCTGTAATAGATGAAGAACGATAAGCGGGAACATTGTAACAAAATCTTTGACACAAATAATATAAGCCAAAAAGGCGCATACTGGGTCAGAGAACATGTTTTGTGGCAGATGTATGTTATTGAAGACTTTTCTTACTGAATCCAGAAAGTTTCTGGTTTAATAAACGGCTTTGAATGGATATTGCCGTGTTGGCAGGACCGGGGTAGCGGTAACAAAGCGGAGCTGGCACTTTAAGGCCAGGTATCACTCCCATCACTCCTGTGTTCCAATGGCCCTTTATCACTCCCATCACTCCTGTGTTCCAATGACCCTTCATCACTCCCATCACTCCTGTGTTCCAATGGTCCTTCATCACTCCCATCACTCCTGTGTTCCAATGGCCCTTTATCACTCCCATCACTCCTGTTTTCCAATGGTCCTTTATCACTCCCATCACTCCTGTGTTCCAATGACCCTTCATCACTCCCATCACTCCTGTGTTCCAATGGTCCTTCATCACTCCCATCACTCCTGTGTTCCAATGGTCCTTCATCACTCCCATCACTCCTGTGTTCCAATGACCCTTCATCACTCCCATCACTCCTGTGTTCCAATGGTCCTTTATCACTCCCATCACTCCTGTGTTCCAATGGCCCTTCATCACTCCCATCACTCCTGTGTTCCAACGGCCCTTTATCACTCCCATCACTCCTGTGTCCCAACGGCACGTTAGAAAACCCTTTTACAATTATGTTACAGCCAGAAATTTTCTTTGATTTACAATAAAACAGCTCAGTGACCCCAAACTTTTGAACGGTATTGTGTATATAGAAAAGAAACGTACAAACCCATACGCTGTTTCCTAGATACTTATTGACTGGAAATTAGCAAACAAATCAATACTTTCCTTCAGAATGACTGGAATTGGTTGGATCGAAGGTTTTATTGAGTTTCCGTAGCTTTTATCGGTAATCGGGGGTCTCGTTGAGTCTGTAGCGCTAGTAACTGGATGGAAGTTAAAGCTTCAGCTTGTTATCTGCAGTTGTTTCTTAGTCGCGGAAACTTTTGAGTCGTGAAAATTACAACTGGGAAATCGCTCTAAATTTTATGGGCCAGTAAGCGAAAAGGTTTTAAATCTTAATGGATCTTTTCTTGAAATGAGGTATGATACTTAGTTAATAAGCCAAATGCAAGGAGAAGAAACGCAGGGTAATCTCGTACACCATAAATCAAAGACTCTGCCGGCCAATTGCACGAATAGCCCCGTCGCATCTGCCATTTTTAAGATAATCTTGGCTTCGTGGAGCGGTCGTTGCGTGCAAAAATGTGTCATAAAATATTCCGAGAGCTTTTTGTGTTTTCCCTGTATCTGAGAACTACATTACCCATCTGCCCTTGGGCTTGAGGCGTGTAAAAAAAAACAACATTTGTTAAGAGTTTAGCTGTTTTTTAGTTATTTTTTCCCCGTTTTGATCTAACATCCAGGTGAGCTCGTTGGCCAAATAAAAACACGAGGACCTATAAAAAGCTGCGCTGTTGACAAGATTTGATAGCCATTGTCGTGTCTCAAAGCAAGCTTAAACCTGGCGCGGTCCTCCCCTCGTCCATGTAGAATGCCCGCTGGGTGAGCTTTCGGTGCTCTGGTCGTTATTGCTAAAGTCTTCCAGGTTTTGACTTTAGATTTCCAATGTGTCCTTGTTTGATCTCCTCCTGCCCTGACCCTTTGCCCTGTTGTTCTAGCCCTTAGTAGTTTTGTCATATAAAGTGTCACCACGACTTCCCGGCGGTCATGGCAATTGGAGACTTAACTGAAGGGGTATGTGAAAGGATACACTCATAGGGAAGCCCCTTATCGTCTCAGACCAAGTGTCCAGTTGTGATGTAGAGCAGCTTCAATGGAAGAAGCAGAAACAATTTTTGGCCAGATCCAAGTGTTTAGCTTATTTGATATGTGGATTTCCTACTATAGGGGCAGTCTAGTGCAAAATATGCTTGTTTTTATTTTCATGCACTTTGAAGTCCTTTGTTTTATTTAACTCCTCCCCTTGTCTGTCTCTACTGAAAGCAGGAAGCATACTTAGGTTGGAGTAGCGACAACTCTCAAGTCAACTCAATCCCAGCTAGGGTAGCTGAACATCTACTGCCACTTCCATTGATTTCATTTAGAGCAATAAAATGTACTTAAGTACACTTCCTGCTTTTAGAAGAGAAGGGCAGGGGGAGGAGCAAAATAAGAGAAACGTCTAATTTTCTAACTCCAATAACTAAAGAGCAGATGCGTTGATTTGCATGCAGTAAACTGACTATGAAAATGTAAAAAAAACCCCACAAAAATAAATAAAATCTATTAGTGGTTCAAATTCTTGATACCTGAGAGGTCCGGAGAGGAATCCCACCCCTACCGCCGCTAGCCTTCTATACCAGCTTTTGTTTTTTTATTTCCATCGGTACTTCGTGTCCTTTCTTCATGTTAAATTCGTAAACCAAGTTTGTAAAAACAATGAAAGAAAAGAAAATCGATGTTCAGCTGCTCAGAAACGTTGGGAAGTTCTCCGTTGTATTTGTTCAGCCGCTCCTACGCATGAGTCATCAGAAGTAATAAGTATGGTTATAACCTTTTTATTAGCTTTTAGCCAAAATAAGTAGATCAGTTGACAGTTAATGAGGTTGTTGAATACTCAAAGATAATATATCTACAGCGGGACGGAGTTCTATTTCCACAAACGTTGCCTGCCAAGCTTCTACCACGGTGGCTTTTGCGTGTGTACACATATGGCATTTAACAACATCACTCACTGCGAATGATTTGCTACCCTGACAATTACAATCGGAGCTTTATAGCCCTAATATCATAGACGTTTTATCAGTACGTTAAAGGATAAATTCATCGCTCTGGCATTTGCTTGTTAATAACATTGCGGTAAATGTTATAAATGTAAAGCCCGTCGCTTGTTTTCGTAACGCGCAATCGTTAAACCCAATCTCAACGAAAATAATAATTTTGCAACAACCAGAGATCTCCAAAACGAGAGTGTTTACGTTTGACCTATCTGCGATCAAATAATAAAAAAAAAATATATATATCTACATGTTTTGAAGGTAACTCTTTTAGCGGTGATTTGAGTCATGCATTTTTGCTTAATTCTTTATTTAAAAATTCCATCTGCTGATACAGAATGTTGATTTGTAACAAGCTTTCCATTATTGGTTTATTCCAAGTAAAACAGATGATTAAAACTTAGTAAATCGTTTAACCGTTTCTGAAGTTATCGGTGTACATATAGCGATTTACACATAGTATTATATGGAAGATATATATATATTTATATATAATATATACAGTATATGCCGTATATATATATATATATATATATATATATATATATATATAGCAAGTACCGTGGTATGGTTTTCTTCAAGATGAGGCAAAAAGACAGCAAAATTGTCATAATTAAATAAAGGCAGAGAATACTTTGTCTATGTCAATGTTTTCCTTGGCAAGGAATCATTTCTCACAATATCCAATAAGAAGAACACCCCTCTGATTATAATTCATTCTTTTTGTTCATTGCCATGCACAGTAATTATATTTTATAAGAACTTATAGAGGAATCACTTCTCGTTTACATTCATTTTGTTGTGTAGCGCGTCCTCAGGCCAGAGTCAGAATTGACGTAAAGGTCACTCGAGGTCCTTGCCTATGAGACCTCGTGGGAAGACTTTTTAAGTACAGCTTTGCCCATTCTATCCCTTCTATACTGCGCCCATAACGTTTTTGGTTTGGTTCCAGCTACATTTATCTATTAACTTGACCTTAAAGCTGGACATAGGCTCAGGGAAAGGAAAGTGGCCATATTAAGGTCCTTGTGCACCAGAATGCCCCCTTGGTAGGTGGCCCAAGGAGGTTGCTCGGAATGTTTGGAGATATGGTAGAACTTTGGTGATCCTCAGGATACGTTTCCACTTTAGTCTCAGATGAACCGCTTCAATATTTTACCAGGACTAATGAAATATTTCCTATACGGTTCATACATATGGTTCATTTTGATAAGGGTCCATGTACAACAACGACACAAACTCAATGTTTCAGCCGGTTTTCTGTAAGAGAACAGATGTTTAACCCAAGTCCTATAGCTTTTTTTATTTCTACAGTAACATTATCCGCGGTAAGGCCAAACCTTAGAAGAATGTAAATAAACCTCATCTACCACAGCTTCCTAGTTCTTTGACTGATCTCCAGCAAAAACCATCCTGACTCTCTCTGACGATCTTGTTTTCCGCAGCGTTTTCCTGAATATGATTCCATATGTATTCCTCCTCGTGATGTCATATTGGTTTACGGTCGTTAGGTTGCGTTGTTTCCTCTTTTAAATAACGATGGAACGTTTCTGCTTTCCCATTTCACCTTGCCAAATGATGATGGATCTTAAAAATAAATAAATAATAATAATAACAAAAAAATCAAATTAAATTAAAAAAAAATAACCTATGTAAAATATATGAGCCTCTTTTGTGAGCATCCCAATGACAGAAAGTCGCAGCCGGTGGTTGGAAAGATAAACCACCAAACCAGTAAAACCCAATTCTCATCTGTGTTTATGAAAAGTGTACAATTAAAAATGAGAATGAAAAATGTTTTTTTAATGATTTTATTATGCATCGTTTATTTTGATTATTATTTTATTTTAATATATTATTTATTTATTTATTTATTTATTTTTATTAATTGAAGAGTCTAGGAAAAAGCCACCATGAATGGTCCCAATATTACCAAATATAACGCACAGATTTGGTATACTGGGTTTCTGGGCAATATATATAAAATTTACTTAAATATGGAATGGCGGGTTCAAAAAAACTTGGGATCTAGAACCTTTAACTTTGGTCAGCCCATAGGACAATTGCCCATCTGCCCTCCTGCCATACAAGTTCCATTTATATTTCGAAAACGAACCATTAGCTTGGTGGATTTAAAAGAAGCAGATTTGGGGCAAAGTTCTTAATTCCGAACAATCGTCACGAGACCCAATGAGACTTTATCGCTGATTTCTCAACTTTTAGAACTTTGCCATGGAATCCCTCTTTATAAATGTGACTTTCTGTTGGGTGGAGATAGATGAGTGAGGACAATGGCCTCATTCGTACGTTTTCTATTATTTTTTGCAATAAAACTCAACTTTCAGAAGAAAAACATAAAATAAATCCATTGTTGGTTCTTTTAATGCAAGGGATTGTAGCTCCTGGTCTTGTTGACCGGTAGGAGGTTCCCAAGGTCGGATAATATTCGTAGGAACGCGACTTCATGGAGCACAACGAGAAATCGTCTTGAAAAAGTATGGCATGGATCCATCACGGAACACGGAAGAAGGATGAGAACTGTCTCTTTTAACCCGGCCAGAAACGAGTCGTTTACAAGCAGTCCTTTCCTCTTACATATTTACTGTAATCTAAGATTTTGGACGGGTCCTTATTGTCAGTAAGAAAGAAAAAATGGCCTTTTTATGAAAAACGCTGCGAAGATACAGTTGTGTTCCAGATTCTTTCTGTCTTGAGAAGATAAAGGCTCATCCCTCTCCCCCTTTTTCTGTTTCCATGGAAACCCGAACGTCTGTCTGGAGACATGGATCCGCAAAGATGTGTTGTTTTTTTTTTCGAAGCACAAAAAAACTGGAACGTTCAGCAGGGAATAAATCAGATGGTTATGTGACTCTTCCTGTTTCCTAGACAATTTATGACTGTCTGATATTGCTCTAAACTCATTTGGTTGAGGGATCTCATTTTGGAATATTCCTGGTGAATAAGGTCTTCGTAGGAGATGTTAAAGTGTGAAAAAAGTAGCAAGCCCCCATTTTATTTTTTTTTGTTAATTTTTGGATTGGAGATTCGGATCAAAAAACTTTTTGATTCATATTTTTTTTTTGCTTGCTTGTTTTGCTCACCATGGAACATACGTACTTAATTCTAAATTTAGAACATTGTAGAAAAGAAACTCATTGTAGAAAGTCTAGATCCATTAAGAAACATTTTTGGTCACCGGGAGACACTGGCAAATGTTTTTTTTGTTTCTGCTGCTGAGACGCATTTCATGGAATGGTTTTCAACAACTTTAATAATCATCTTCATTCCAATGGGAATTACCCAAAATCTGATGAAAAAGCTGTGATATCTCCTACATGAGTATTCTTCAGCTCCACCTCGAGATGGTCCTTTGTAGAAGACTTCCAGCTCCGGGAGCGCACAGCATGAAGGACTTTCCCCTGTCCTTTCAAGGCCTAGAGAAACAGGCCCTGCACCCTCAAGAATAATACCATGAAAAATATTTTGTGACTATAGTGGCTTACGAACAAACCTGGGTGGGTTTCACCTGGAGACTCCGGGTGAAGCACCTCTTCTCTGGGTCTCCGGGTCACTGCAGAAAATCTCCAGGTCCCGGAAGTGCTGTTAAAGCACGCCCATTCCCCGCCCATTTCTCCTCCTACTCCTTACAATTTTAGTGCCTTTGGGGCTAGCCCCACCCACAACCTAATGAGCCCTGCCCACTCCCATCAGATGTATCCGCCCATTAACATCAGAGGACCTCCCGTTGATGTTGATGGACCGGCACCCTGAAGAGGAAGGACTCTGGGGAGCCGGATCCTGGATATTCCCACACATGCTTACGAAACATGTAAAAACACATAAAAGTAACGTCTATTTTATCTTTTTTAAACATATAATTCATGTGATTAGGTTTTCTCGCTGTCTCCGATGAGCAGAACGTCATCATAAAGGAAGTAGAAGCAAGCAAGCGGATTTATCTCATGAGCCGAGGCAGGAAGAGCTCTCAGAGTACGCATTAACACGGTGATTTATTTAAAAAATGGGGGAAATAATCTCTTTTTAAGGTACACGGACGCTGCACTTTAATGTAACCTTTTAATGTTGTACATGTGAGACGTTTTGCATTTACGAGGCAGTCGTCCCAGATATTAGCGCCCATGGCGGTCATATCGTTTATTAGAAGATAATAAGTACTGCTTATAAGTGTAAACCTAAAATGTATTTAAAATACACCCTTATACAGACGTCAAACGTCCGACAGTTCAGATATGCGCATTAATTACTCGCCAGCACGATCCCGCCGCTTTACCGCAGAAATGGAAGTAAACACAAGGACCCGACTGTAAAACGGTTGGGAATTTATTTAACAAGCGCCAATAAATAGCATGTGAGTGCCTGTCACGTGTAATTATGTCTCTTTTTAAAAGGGGAATGGATACTTTATGGTTTATGAGTGTCTAATGTTGCTGTCATTGGAGGGAAGAGGGGAAGAAATGTTTCTTCTTCATCAGAGATACCGGATGCGCCGTCTCTCTCCGGGGCAGGTAGGGTAGATCCACCTGCTGCCCTCTAGTGGCTGTTTGACTACAATTCCCACATTCAGCCAGTTGGCTGGTAGCCCCGTCAAAAGTCAGAAGGCTTTAAATTGCTTGAGCGTCTCATTTGGGTTAAAATGTGGCGCAGTTCCACTGATTCAGCTCCTTGGTAAGCAATAAAGCCGTGAAAAATCAGACAGGACTTGGGGTACTTTGACGCAGTGGCGGACGAAGCGATATAAAGCTGTAAAATGTGGCGGAATCCCCAATATTTTGGTATTCGCTGGGTATGCGCTGAGTTCTTTCTTACTTTTGTGCCCTTATTGGTTATTATTATTCAAGCAGGAACCCGGGAATCTGAATGTTTATGCGTCTTAGGTTGTGCGCTCCTCCAGTTTGTATATTTTTTTGTACAGGACTTAACTTTGACTTGATTTTTAATAAATGCGCTAAGCCCTTTCGGAAGGCTGGCTTCCATATGGAGAAGGCGCGGAAGGTCATTATTTGGGAGGTGTAACCAAGGCACGCGTTTGGGCACCATTAAGCGAGTAGTGCCCAGTAGCTGGAATGCTAAGGAGCTGGAAATAATTCTAGAGGCAACCCGGATCTCTATTCCAGAAAAAGGTCTTAAAGTGAATTGCCAATTTCCTGTTTTACAAGCATCCAATATATTGGATTTAAACGCAAGTAAGTAAATATTTGGATTAATTTGCTTTATTTTTTTTTCCTCCTTTTTCGTGCGTTTAAATTATCTGGATTCTGTGCTCGGACACTTTTAACTTAAGGTAATTATTTGCTGTACTTAGAAACACAATCAAATTAAAGCATGTTGTTACTACAGCGAGTATATTCACAAATCTACAACGCGAAAGCTGAAATAACACAGTCTGTATTTATACAATAATATCATTCAAATATTTTAACTCCGCGTACAGCTCTCAAAACATAAAATACTTGTTTTATTTCTTTTCTTGTGCCCGGTTTACACAGCTGCGCCGTGAAATGCTTCCTTCTGATTTTAGTTATCAAATTAAACCTGTCTTATGTAATTAGGTTAACAACCGGCTTACAATCAGTGAAAACCTGCTTTTTTAAAAAAAAAAAAAAAAAAAAAAAAAAAATGATGTTCTGCAATATTATTGGTTTAATAACCTTTAACAATGTGATTTGGCGGAACCCGACGGCCGCTGCTAGGAAAGTTAATATGGCTTTCGTACAATGCCGGCTATTGTATGGCGTACAAAAACAATTCAGAACATTAACTGAGCTCATGGCGGTCGCTAAATTCAGGGATATTGCTGAGAAAGTACATTTTTTTTTTGGATTTTTCAAGAAATATAATTTTGCATTTTATTCTTTTTGTAGCGGGAGATGAGAAAGGTTACCGAAAGGGCAGTTAGGAAAAACAATGGAACATTATTGTATTTTCTTTGGGAAGGTAGATCTGTTACAAACACCAGATTCTGGGTATATTATATGTTTTGATTAATTATGATTAATTTCTAGTGTTTATATTAGCAGAAACTTATCTTGTGCCTAACTGTGCCTTTAGTATCATATATATGTATATATATAATAAAAATTGTATATATTTAATATTTATTTATTCATATTTAGATATTTATTATTAAATATGATTTATTATGTATTCATATTTATATGTTTATTAGTATTAAATATATAAATAGGATGTAATATTTATTCCTAGTTATATATTTATTAATATTAAATATATAAATGCAATTTAATAATTAATATTTATATATTTATTAATATTAAATATATAAATACAATTTAATATTCATTTATTTGTATTCATAAATGTATTAATATTAAATATATAAATACAATTTAATATTTATTCATATTTATATATTTATTAATATTAAATATATAAATACGATTTAATATTTATTCATATTTATATATTTATTGATATTAAATATATAAATACGATTTAATACGTATTTATTCATATCTATATATTTATTAATATTACATAGATAATAATTAATTCATAATATTATATTATATTTCCTCGTACCTGTCCTGGGTTCACCTCCGTGGTTAAACGTGTCTGGTTCTACCAAAGGGGATGAATAAATGCGATGCTGGGATGTGGCGGAGGATTGAGTGAGACATTTCTTCCATGTAAAAGATCTGGAATCTTTCCAAATATATATGTGTAAAGGTTTCTATGACCTGGAAATTACATTTTTTTTACTACTTGTAACATTAATTAGGTTAAAAAAAGACGCCATTGTGCTTTTAGTTACAAATGTTGCAATATATTCTATTAGGTGTCCCGAGGTCACCTCCATGGCTGAATAAATATGAGGATATGGAATTATTTTGAATTATCTGCATATTCTATGGCTAATTTTTTGCTAATTATAATATCTCCGTAAGGATGCCGCCAAGATGTTCCCTTTTTCTCGACGATTTTTGGGAAGCACCAACAGAGGTTTCTCCGGGGGCCACATTAATATTAAAGACAGCCTTCGTCGGGTCGCGCGGCGAGATCATTTTTACATTTCCCGCTGACACTGTGTGGCGGCAAATGACAAAATAGTTTGTTTTGACGAGTCAAGGGAGCGCGCGTGACCTGGAAGTTCCAGCAGACGCGTTCCGTATGCACCCAGAGATGTGTAGATACAGAGTGCAAAGTAACAGCTGCTGCCTTCCGCAAAGCCAAAGAACCGGCAGATAAATCCGAAAACGAGGCAGAAACCTGCAAATGAACCAAATCTGGGGAAACATTCAAATAGATAAAGAGATTTAACAAAGTACAGGAGGGACGTTTATTTTATACGAGGAAAAATGTTAGAACAAGAGGCTATAATCTAAAACTACAGGGCCAGAGGATTAGATGGAATGGAAGGAAGTTTTCCTTTACTGAGAGGGTGGTAGATAAGAGGAACAGCCTCCCAGTAGAAGTGGTAGAGGGTAATACAGTGAGGGTATCAAACATGCATGGGATAGACATACGGCTCCTGAATCTAAGACGAGACCAACGACTGATTAAGGTTTGAGTCTCTACAGCAGGAGAAACGGGCGACTAGATGGGAGCCGAATGGGGCCGATCTGACGGCAAATTCTATCTTTCTATATATGTTGATGTGAAGACCATTATGCTGTTTTATCACCCTGTGGAGATTCTTTAAAAAATAAATTCAGAAGATGCAAAAGACAAACACTTAAAAAAAACATACACTATGTATATACAGATATGTTGCAGTCGCTGGTTACTTTGTTTTTCCTAGAACCAAAAATTGCTACTTTTGGCTTCTTATTGAGTGTAAAAGCTGTTTCTATCAGGTTTTTAATCACGGCCAGTGGAGAAGAGACATTCTGCAAGAGAACTTTTATATCCCGCTTCTTATGCTATTGTAGATAGAAGGGCGTAGGGATAGGGTAGATAGCCTGAGAAGGGGGGAGAGGGGGTAGATTGGGTTGGGGGGCTTAACAGATTCTCGCACTGGGGCCCTGAGGCTTCTAGTTACGCCCCTGCTGAGAGGGTAGTAGATAGGTGGAAGAGCCACCGAGCAGAAGTGATAGAGGCTCTGCATATGGGTTAGGCATATGGCTCCTGAATCTAAGACCAATGACTGATTAAGGTCTTTACAGCAAGAGAAACAAGCAGACTAGATGGGGGCCGAATGGGGCCGATCTGCCACAAGATTCTATGCTTCTATGATGTCATCTGAAAATGATAATGATTTACTTTTATTACAAAAAATATATAGACACAGAACCAAATGCCCTTTCCAAAATACAAATAGGATTTTTCACAAAAATTCAATCAATAATAAATATTTCAATAACATGGAAACGCGCGGGGAATAAATAAATAAATATGACAAGACGATAAGACGAGATATATCATAGTTTACAACTCACATTTTTGCAAGTTCCCAATATCTGACATTTATCTAGAAAAAGAACATAAAATATGTGTTTTGTTCTGCAGAGCTGGTCTCGGAATTTATGAGGTCCTATAAACCTAAGTGGTGCAAACGAAACTCTCTGATTCCAACAAGGAGGGGGAATAAAAGCTCTCATTCTCACACTCTGTGTTATTTACAAATGGACTTTGCTCCAAAATGTGGCATCATAGAGGAACGTTAGCTGAAATAAGACAAAAAAAATCGGATTCTGGTGACCAAACAATGAAGCCGGTAACTAGCAAGGAAGATACATCAGTTATAGGCTGACATTAAAAGTTATTTTAAGGAGTAATTAGTAGAATCCTGAATTTTGGAATATATATATATATATATATATATATATATAAAATATATTATATTATTAATTATTAAGTTATATTAAATATCTACTGACAAGACGATATATATATATGTAATATATATATATATTATATATATATGTAATATATATATATATATATATAATATATATTATATATATATATATATATATACCTTATATATATATATAGATGTAGTATTAATTATTAAGTTATATTAAATATCTACTATATATATATATATATATATATATATATATATATATATATGTATAAATATTATACTATTAGGGACTTCTGCTGATCCTTCCTTATTCTTGGCATCCTTTTGTGGACTCTTGTGGACTCTTGTGGACTCTTGTGGACCTGTTCTCGCATTTGCGGAGCACCCCCAATATTTACTGCAAATAAGCATTTTTCTCCTGTTGGCTAATTTCCTAAAGATCACTTAAACCATATGCTTTAAAAACGAGTTTATTTCATTCACCTTCAGACAGGAACAAAAAAAATGATTAACGGCAGCGAGATATTAAACTGATTATCTACAAAGTGCGAGGCAGCCTTCCTTGAGTTGAGTCTCGTACCAAGGATCGCTCGGCTAATTAAATTACCAAGGAATGGATATGGGTTCATATATTTCTTTAGGAAGTCAGTGTAGCATATGGCTGACTTGGAAGGAGGGGGGGGGGATTAATTTTGGATTTACAGCTTTCTAGTGGTATAATCAAAATAAAATTCAGAAATTTATCCTTACGACCAAGAGGGAGTCTGTGTATTGACAGAGCGCTAGACCTTGAACGCCAAAAGGGATTATTTATAATGTAGGAGTGGGTTTAGAATGTAAAGATGCTATTAATTATCAGGTCATCTCCCGACAATTCTTAATTTATGCATATTCTAGATTCTGGCCACGATAATAAGAACGAGTAGAATTTCTCATGCATTTCATGTGATAAAGTACTTAAGACAAAAAAAATAATAAAAAAAAAAATATTCCGCTACTTTTCTTTTTTGTCCATTTGTCGCCTTTCTTACATGTTAACAGTTTGATGCATAGAATAAAATAAGACATATAGAATCATGCTCTATCCATACATCATATGATCTGCCATCTAAGCCTCCAGCTTACAGGATCTGCATGATCTGAATGATTATTACTCCCCATTACGTTATCTCTCCTCTATTGTTAAATTGCTGATTGCTGTTGATTGGACAGAACTTCAGACAAGAAGGTGATTGGATGCCGGCCCTGCCACACGTAGATAATTTATTACGTTTCCAGGCCACAAACAGTCAACTATATCATGATAGAAACAGAACAATAGAATTAAAAGTAGCACATTTTGTTAATTTGTAGGATGATGTAACCAATTGTTTTCACCATGGTATGCACTGTAGTTTTATTTTAAAACTACACGACACATTGACGAAAAATAACATAACATAATAAAATGCAAAAAAATGTATTAATGAAAAAAATAATTTAAGAATGGTCAATGAATTAATTCTAATTTTGTAATTTATTAAATTAAATTAGCTTTCAAATAAATGTATTATATTATTATATATACATCATTATATATATATATATATATAATATATAATAATAAATATATATAATCTAATTATTATTATTACATATTTTTTGACACATTATGGGCCAAAATTCCAGGTCTTAGTCCTATGGGATAAATGGGATGGGATAAATGTGATAAATCTGATAAATGCCAACAAAAATAATGTAGAGTAGCTAAAAAATATAGTTAGTTTGACAAATACCAGTAGATCCTGTTCTTTCACAGGGACTTGACAGCTGCGGTACACAGCCAAGCGATTATAAATGTGAGTTGGAATAGAACGGGACCACGCTGGAAACATTTACAATGCACCGAACTTAATGAGGGGATGCCAACCTTGACACGGTAGCCGAAAATCTGAGAAAATCGCCCTTTTTTTTCCCCAGAGAGGGAGGATCCGACAACAGATAAACAATTCCGTCTTCGGAGATCGTGTATAACAAAAGGGATAAAATAATGATTCGTCCTCTTCAAATGCAACATTTGTTATGACGTTAAAAGTCGTTGGTGTCTCCTGATTTTTATCCTTCTTAATGTTGGGATGATTGTAAGGAAATAATGGAGGAAAAAGATGATTTACAATTACAATATAAAAAAAAAATCTAAAATCCTACATTTTGCAGTTGTGTATTTTTAATAAACATTTTTAGCAGAACTTATCGGGGAGCTTAAACAGATATTTACATCTTAAAAGTGTCCTTGAGTATATGTGTAAGGACTTACCCGCTTCAGCTTCCCGCAAAGCTTTGCTCCTGCCGCGGGACCCGCTCTGGAGGCTGTACCTGCCGGCAGTGAGTCTTCTTAGGCTGCTGCTGCCTCATCGACCGAGCGGGTGACCTTACGCCTCTCTGTTAGGGAGCGCGCACCCTCACATGGTTCAGGGTCTCACGAGTGATGAGGCTTTATGACCACGGGTGACCCCGTCTGAGCGCCAGTGCCTCGTTTTCAGACCTACTCTGCTTCACGGGATCCTCTCCTACGGCTTGTTACAATATGCCATGGGAGCCGCCATCTTGGAAATTTGTTACATTGCTACTCTTCCTCATCAGGTTTCTTCCGCTCTTTTCTCTTCTATTTTTGGAAACTGGTCAGTTTTGAAGGTAACTTATTGTTTTGTGTGAATTGTCCTAAGGGACTGGTTGTACGCCGTGGGCATCCATTGGCACAAAGAATTCTGGTGCCCAATAAATGATTCTAGTGGTTTATAGATGAGGAAAAATCAGGGTGAAATGTTGTAAAGAAATGGGTACTAAAGTGGGAGAGAACAGAAAAATACATTCTAATATCAAGGAATGTGGGCCCTCATGATACCGGCCCTGTCTGAAGAATTTGGACAGGCCTGGGGGGCAATTGCCCCTCTGCCCCACCCCAATAATTACACCCCTGATGATGAAGCCTGGTTCATGCGGTTAGACTAGGTCTTGTTGATATCAACATAATCATAAAATATGGGGAAATTCTATTAAATGAGGCCCAACCCCTGACTTCCTGGAGACCCGGTGCCCACAGCGAGCCAATAATCCCCAAAACGCCATCCCTAATGAAATTTGTTTTTTAATCATTTTGTTCGCTGAAACGGCACTGATTCCATGTTATTACAACACTCGTCGCGGGGCCTAATCCGTTTCAATATACCTTTTCTTTCCTCCTCCCCTATTTGCTGGCTATTTATTTTTCTCATCTGGGAACTTGACAGTGAAAGCAGGGAAAGCAGTGAAAGCAGTGAAAGCAGTGAAAGCAGGTGTAAAGGACCCCGCCAATGTCTGTTAAGTCTTTTTTAATTCTCAGGCAAACATCCAGAGCTTTAAAAAAAGAGAGAGAGAGGAAAACAAACACAATTCCTCGGCTGTCTACTTCTGGGAGCGCATTGAATGACGGTGCGGGAGCATGAGAGCGCGGAATTTCCAACCTGAATGGAGGATTTACAGGAGAAGGTATTTGTCAATTTAAAGAGTAAGTTAATTAGCGTTGTGAACCCAATATCCAATAAAGTGACCGCATGGTTCCAGCCAACAATTATGGCCGGTACTGTTTTATACCCCGTCCCCTGTCGCTTTTCTCAAGGGAACCGCATTGTGGATCATGACATCAGAGAATCGTGGTATTGTAATCGCGGTCGCTCGGCAACCGGCAGCTTGGACATCATCTTACAGTGACATCGTGCAAACAAGAGGAGTTATGGCACTGTACATAGCGGGCAGTCCGCTTGTTCTTTCGGGAATTGTCTTCTGCTTTCCCATGCGCTTTAAAATATACATTTATTATCACCCTGACTCCGAGATGGGTCACGGCTTCCCTCCAGCTGCCGCCGGACTGCAATCAACAGAACCAATTAAAAAAAAGGGGATTGTCGATAATGCGAAAATTAATTTAATAAAACTAAATTAACATAGGGAAACCATCTATATCTTTAGATTTTTTTTTGATTCTTGGAATTTTTTTTTTAAAAAGGTATTGTTTTGTCAACATATATACATTTTATTGCGTACATATACATACATATAAGTATATATATATATATTTTTTATCTCTCTCTCTCTCTCTTTCTCTCTCTCTCTCCATATATATATATATATATATATATATATAAACAATATCAATTAATACAAAATATGAGTAAATTATGATGTATTTCGCTCTCCTTAAAAATAATATTTATTTATCTAATATATATGATTACTAGATATTATATTTTACTTTTTAACATTTGTTGCGGGGAGGACATTTTCCTTGCACACTGTTCTTCTTTTATTAAAATTGCATTAAATTTGGTGCCTAAATTTATTAAACATTCAATGAAAGAAAAAAAAGGAATGTCAAGCTCGGAAAACAGGAGATATTTTTTTTTCTTCTTTTTTTTATTTATCCGGTAAAAAAAAATTGGTTTGATCACCTTTAATTACTAAGTTAATCTGATTTATAAAACATTATTGGATTTGTTTAATAAATATTTTCTACTTTAATGTTAAATGTATTTCTTAGAATTTTTCTTACTATGTTTTGGGAGAAAAATTAAAGCGGACCAAACGTTATTATTTAAACCATAGAATATTGATTGTGGTGTAGGATATATACTTGGAATCATTACCCAGATACTGTTTGACCTTGGGATACAAACTTTTTATCCTTGGAAAACAATGCATTCAGTATTTTTTTTGTGTTTTTCCCTAAGCCAAATATTATTAATTTATTATTATTTATTTATTTTCTTATTGTATCAATGAGTTAAGGTAAGGAAAAAATAAAATAGACATAAATGCATTTTAAAAAACTTTTTTTTTTTTTTTTTTACTGAAAACTAGTTTTTTTAGACCCCATCGATGTACGGACTGTAAAAGGTGCTTCGTAAACTGTTGACATCATATAAATAAAAGATAATAACAATAATGAGGGGTTAAAAAAAAAGAAATACTTTTTTTATACATTTATTTGCCATTGTAGCCAAATCTTCAGTAAATGATACCGTTATATTTCCATATTTCCGGAACCAGTCCAAATTTGGGGGAATGGATCATAATGGATTCCATGAGATTGTGGACAGATCATTCCTTTGCAATCAATGGGTTAAAAATATATAGTTTGTAAATTGAGTTTAGATGTGATAACAATCCATGGCCGGGAATCCTAAAAAAACCCCGAAAGTTGCAATTATTTATTCATGTATCTGTTGCCTTTCAAGTAGAATTCCACAAAATTGTTATAT
Organism: Spea bombifrons; assembly: GCF_027358695.1. NCBI lineage: Eukaryota > Metazoa > Chordata > Amphibia > Anura > Pelobatidae > Spea > Spea bombifrons. The sequence goes on from NC_071098.1 coordinate 4,188,497, forward strand.
AACAGCCCCAATCAAACGCCGTCTGCACCTTTAATGATTCCTGAAGGAATCCGATCGCATTAAAACGCTATCATATGAAGTCAAGCGCATGTTCTCCATCTGATAGTAGTTTGCGTTGACTTGTTCCATGATAATTCGAACGCTGGGATATGCACCGTGACTTACATTTAATTCCCCCGGAGGGTAACCTCAGGGCCGTCCACATGAAATCGCTTCCAGCACACATATTTTCACACAGGATCAATGCAGATCACATTAACTTTGTGATGTTCGGGTCATTATGGGAATCCAAAAAAAAAAAATCTATATGGTTGCAAAATCTATAAAAACCCGTAAAAGACGTAATTACAACGAGCCGGCTATTAGGCTGCGGACTCGTCTGCTATATGTCATGGGTTTATCATTATGCAGCACTCCACTAATGTATCCATTTTTTATTGATAAGAACATCTATTTATGCAAAGTACTTTGTAACAATGCATACTGTTGCTTGATATATTTCTAAAGCAGAAGTTAATTATAATTAGTACCCTATAGATCGTAAGACTGCGAGCCGAGCCCTCTTTCCCTAATGTATCGAGTCGTCTTAGTCGGTCAGTTCTAGTTTTGTCGGACCCTTTGAATGTATGGAGTGTAAGAAGTGTTGGGGCAATTGGTGGCGCCGTATAAAAAGATAATAATAATAAAAATAAATAAATATAAATATTATTATTATTATTATTATTAATATTAATATTTATATTAATAAAAATAATAATAAATAGCAAGTGGAATAGGTCTAGAAGCATCCAGTTTATTAGGCATCATTTATCGCCGGGTTGCATCCTTTATATGCTCCGTTCATGAACATAACATCTTTTTTTTTAATGTTTATTTTATTTATTTATTTATTTTTTGGTGGCTTTTTTTGGGAAGGAATTTTCCTTGGCAGGGAACCCATTGCGTTTTAAAAATTGGTTTGCGGCTAACGTATTCTTGGTCACGCGGTGTCTGGACCGTCAAGAGAAAATGGATTGTCCAAATATTGGCATCAGTGTGTTCTCATTTTATTTTTAGTATAATATTGTTACTAATAATGTCATTCTTAATACCATGTCTTATAACAAAAGAAATAATGTTAAGTTCCATGGACGTGGCTTAAAAAATTAAAGGAGCTGTCCCTCCAATTCTGCTGAATAAACCCTTATCGCTAACGCTGAACCCTTTCCTGAAATAGTTCTTCACTAATTTTCTTCTCGTTCATAATTTTCCCAGGAATGCTGAATTGTCATAAACCCCAAAAGCTGACAATGAGAGGCTGTTGCCATAGAAACTGGAAAAGCTTGTGAAAAGTTTATCATTTCCTTATAATTGAAACCTTCAGAAGAAATTTTAACAAAATGACCTAAAAATGACCTTAACATATTAGAAAGTACAATTAAAGTGGAACAACACCTTTAATCGACACTTTTTCGGGAATGCAGTCGTTCTTCATGCTGTTGCATTAAAGAAAATGTTCAGAAATTCAGGTAATATTGTAATTTTTTTTTTACATCCTAAAAACCTAAAAACACGTGAGATGCAGAGAGCTTTGCGCATGGACCCGAGCTTCCCAATACTTCTACTGTCTACTGTTTTTAATGGAAAGATGACTTTTTTGGGTGTAGTCCCGGATTTGTTGTTCCAAAGGATATTTTGCAGAAGTAAAAATGGAAAACAGCATTAAGTCAGTTTGAAAAATAACAAAAATCTGCCCGTTAGATTTTTTTTTTGTAACAATTCCATTGTGTTTTTTTTTACCGTCATAAGTCATGCGATGCTTAGCGCTCTTGTGTGCGTGAGTTTGTAGCGTGTTGTGTAGCGTGTTGTGCTAACCCCGTTACGACCCGATCCGTTGGATGATCCGTGTGTGGCTTCCTCTTCCGAACGGCCTCACAGGAGCTCCAAAAAACGTCAAATGCCCCTAATTGTTTCCAAACGAGTGTAAAATAATGGCTCTCTTAATGAGTTGCTTGTGATTTATGGAAAATTTGAAGCATTAAGGCGAACGTATTAAAAAAGGCGTTTTATGGATACAAAGTTTTATTACATTTTATTGTTTTATTTATTTTTGTGGTTTAGTTGCGTTAGAATAGATGTTAACCTCTACCGCTTCTGCTGGGAGACTGTTACATTTATCTATCACTCTCTCGCTAAACTAAAACTTCCTTTCATTACATCTCTGACCTGAACATTTCTACCTCCTCTGAAATAAACTTCCCTCCTGGACCCTCTTAAATCCCATTAACTATTTAAATGTTTCTACCCCATCCCCTCGCTCTCCTCTCTCCCGAGCCGGACGTCTTGAGATGCTTTCTGACCTTTTCTGACTTTTTCCTGTAAACTATTTACCATTTCAGGCCTTCTCTAAACCCCAGAATGTCAATATCCCTCTGGAGATGGGGGGTCTCCAGAACTGTACCCCAAAACTCTAGGCGAGATCTGACCAGAGATCCACCTCCCTCTTCCTACCACGAATGCCACCGGCCATACCACCCAGCACCCCGCTCACTTTATTCCCGACGCATTCGCCGCTTACCTTTAAGTCATCAGAAATAATTACTCTCAAATACTTTATTATTATTCATGCTATAAAAGTATTATTTAAGAAATGTAATAGTTATTTATTCGTTATTTTGTTTCACAGAGCGCGCTGTATGTTGGGGGATGACTTGGTATCCAACAGACTTATTCACCAAAGTTGACTTTTGTTCAAAAGCAAGAACAATGCGCCGTCGTGGGAAATTATTGAAAAAATGTCATAAGAATTGCCCCGGCTCTGCCTTTGGTGGATGCTGAACCTAAATAATAATAATAATAATAATAATAATAATAATAATAATAATAAAAATACAACGTAGAAAAGGAGCATTAAATAAAATGATGTTTTAAGAGAGTTTATGTCATAGTAGGAGAAATGTTAGAACAAGAGGCCATAATCAAAAACGAGAGGGTCAGAGGCTTAGATGGAACGTAAGGAAGCTTTACTGAGATGTGATAGAGAAGTAGAACAGCCTCCCAGCAGATGTGGTAGAGGCCAACGCAGTGAGGGTAGTTAAACACGCATGGGATAGACATACGGCTCCTGAATCTAAGACGAGACCGATGAGTGATAAAGGTTTGAGTCTTTACAGCAGGAGAAACGGGCGACGAGACGGGGGCCGAATGGCTTCCGTCAAACTCTATCTTGAAAATATTAGCGAGGTCATAATTCCAGTTTGTGACAGAGTAGGTGATTCGACCAACGATCCCGTTGATCAATGACTAAGGGAATGCCAAATGGAACTGTTAAGGAGACGCTGGGAGTCGCTTCGGAGACAGAATCCCAATTTATTATTCCAAGAACATCCAATCTAGAAAGTTGCGACGCTTCCATTAGTGAGCCGGTTTCCAGCTCTAATTTCTGGAGCCAGTTTCTCGCCGGTCCCCTCGCGCGCCGCGCAATCCGTGTTACAAAGAAATGGAAAACCCAGCGAAGCGTCCCCCCCGCCCCCCCGCGACAGAGAGCAATAACCACAATTCACTCTGACAACCAGTGCGCTTTCCTTCGTCTCCGCGAAAATGCTAAATGAATGCTGTCAATGCTCTCTCCGGCGCACAAAATATTTCCTTTCTCCTCGTTGGCGATTTTTCCGCGTCTCACTTTCTCGGATTTTTCCCTACATGTCCCTGGTGAGAAGAAACAACCCTGTAAATTGCAAACACACCTCGGCTGAGACAGGGGGGTAAACACTTCCTGGTACAAATAAAAAGCGAGTATGTGCTCGGCGGAGATTTACTTACCGCACGGACGCTTGCTGCGGGCTCAGGGCGTTCACTCCATATGGTCGTATGAGTTGTTGCTTCCGTCGGATGATGATGCTCGCCGAAGATCTATCGCAGGATGTGAAATCCTCGCTGACTGAGGACGGAGACGGCCGTAAATTTAGGTTTTCATTTACAAATGGAGATTATGATCATTGGCGAGACTTCGGGGAGTAACCCTTTAATAGCCCATCACAAAGATTCTAACGTGAGGGGCTTGAGAAGGGTGGCAGCTAAATGAATTCCTGAAAGAAGTCACCTGTGTTCAAGCAGGGATTTCAGCTGCGGTATAGCAGTGGGATGCTCAGATATCAGGGATGGACTGGGTTAAGCATGGACCTGTACTGTAAGGGCAGCGGCCACCAAATGACATATGTACGGCCACCGGTTGAATACACATGTTACATGTTACATGTTATGCTCTCACAACACACGGCTGTCAGTATCTACCACATGGCAGCACCCGACCTGAGGTATTGGCAAGTATTTGGCCCCATGGGCCCGTTGGATTCCATTAAATCAAAATAGAATGGAAGTCAGCGCCAGACTACATGCCCCTGAGAATCTGCCCGATCACCGGAGATCATGAGAGTGGGGTGAAAGCCTTGAGACGCAGGGGGCAAACCCTCCGCGTTCCGACGCATGTTTCTCCCATGAATGGTTTTCTTAGGGATAGTTCTGAAAATGGAATGTTCACGGCGTAGAATTCTAATACTAAAAAGTAACCCGAAATACTTTGTCCTGCAGATATTTTTGCATTGATGGCCTCGAGTTTACAGAGAAAACGCAAACATACATAGAAAGTGATACTGTGTCAATTACTTCCATGTGTCGATACAATATATATATATATATCCATATGTTCTAAACTCTTAGACGCATTGATACATCCGATAACCATGCGCTCACCCCTGGAGGACCAAAGCTTTGGGAATCCCGAGCAATAACCTGCCCCGTGTTTATAATAAAGACAGAGTAAGTTGGTTTATAAATGGCTCGGATAGATCTCCCTCGTTATAATCACTTTGCTATCTTCCCGGCACTTAACCCCGCGGGGTCATGTTTATCAGCTGCTAATTAGAACGGCTAAACCAAGAATGTGATAAATGCCTGTGATGTCTGGATATGCAGTTTTCTGTAAACCACTTTTTGCTTAAGTTTCTTTTTTGTGTGGTTTTTTTTTATACCTGTTTGCAGAAAAGCAGTTTGTTTATTAGAACGTTGTATTTTTTGTAATTCGTAAATTCCTATACACCCGGGGGGGGGGCACTCTATGGCTCTCCACCTGTTCTGAATTACCCAGCTTTGGCTGACCACGGTGGGAAGCTTTGCACCCAGGTAGTTGAAGATCTGGTCTACTTTTAGACCATGGACGTTGATCTTCTTTTTTTAACCCTTTACAAAGTATTGTTGAACCCTGCAAACCCCCCTCCCCCCCCAAAAAAAAAGATTTGTCTCTCTAACTGCGGAAACCCCAAATCTCTATGGATTTACCTTCATCTTGTGGTGGAGGAGCAGATTCTCAAGGTCACACAGACTGACTCTGTCTCCTCCATGTTTAAATTTACATTGATTGTCTAAAGTTTCCAGTTGGTATTTTTCAGAACATGATTACAGGTGACCCCCCCCAAAAAAACAATGAAAAAAAAATCCCAACAAGCTAGATGGTCTACAAGGAACTGGGTATTCTCTACATAGAGTCTACAACGGGCTATTACAGAGTTAATGCATACAACTCATTGACAACGATATAAGGGACGATAATGGTATATAAGTTCTGTAGGCAAAGATGATCTTGGGTGGTTAGAAAGGAATGGAAGCTTTCCAACGAGGCTTATTCACTAAGGAGTGAGCTGGCTTAAGGATATCCCAACTGTGGAAAATGTACTTGGTCAAACTTGGCCGAATGCCGCAGCTGAGCTCTACGCGGCCCCGTGCCGACTTCTGAATAAAAGACACAACACCAAGAAAAAAAATCCTCATTACTGCAAGTCACATAAAATTATCTACATACTAAACATGAGTGCTGGATCCGTTCTCCGTCCTCGCTGTGCATAAACACAACCGGCATTTCTGCAAACCACAGAGATCTGGTGGCAGATACCTGGCCCTCACACCTTAGACATCTCGCCGTGTAACCGGGCCAAAAGATCATGGGAGTCTTTGGCCCGCAGCGGCCGGGGTCCCAAATGTTGACTTTTACTGAAGCTTTTCACATGTTCTGCTCTAAGCCAGCAGACTCTCGCTTAACGTGTAAGAATTCCGTGTTTAGAACTCTTAGCCTACCTTGATAAACAACGTGTCACTTTATAGATGCTGCGAAAGATATTTATCGGCGAGAAAATAAATAATGAATGATCCTGTCGGCACGAGAGATAATTCTGTTGACATTAATAGTGACCTCTTGGCTCCCAAATCAGCTCAGGGCCCTTCCTTTAAAACAGAATCAAAGAAGATACCGTCGTTAAGGCGTCACCGAGCATGGTTTTTATCCCACTGCCTAAAAATTACAGTTCCTCTTTTATTAATGTTTTAAAATTTTTATTAATTTTTTAAAATTATTTCTATTTTATTTAAAAATATAAAAAAATTTTAAAACGCTTGATTCAAATGAGGCTTGTTTGTACGCGACGTGAGACCTTTCGAATGCAAGATCTTGGACTTAAAGATTCTCAAATTAGAGTGTTAAGGAAATAACTGAAAAAGAAGATTTTTAATTATTTTATAATATTATATATATATATAAAATTATTTGCAATTTTTTTTACATTTCTAATACTAAAAAGTGTATTATTTTTCGATTTAATTATTTTTATAATTTTTTTTTCCAAAAAAAAAAAAAAAATTAAAAACTCACCAAAGGATCCAAGTTGATTCTGATAAGATGTGGTTAATAACTGCCAAAGTTTGGGATTAATTTCTAAAATGTTAAATGCCGCATTTGGTTGTTGTACATGATTCACACACATGAACCATAGACCATAGACGCCTCTCCCAGCTAGTATTAAACATTGCCAACAAGAACTTAGAATTCCAGAAGGAAATATATAATAGTTTTTTAGAATTATATCTGTGCGAGGAACGTACTTTGGCTCAGGGACTAGGATTTCCGACGTTACTAAGACTAGTAAATTATTTCGTTTTTTTTATATTTACATTGCAGACCCTTAATAGAAAACTGGGGATTCAATGTATAGTGACGCTTCATACAGTGATTGAGTTTTGTTATTGCTTTATTTGGAAAGATAAATTTGGAAATTAGAAAATGTGGAAAAAAATACAAACCAATAATTAAGGCGATACAACACTGTATATGTACAAGAAATAATAAAATATATAAAATGATATCAATTTGTAAAATATATAAAATTATATCAATATACATTAAATACAGGCTTATCTTCCGCTTTTCAATATTTTAAATTATATTAAAAGCGTTGATGCAATAAAAGTTCTTAATATCAGAAGAATTTAAACTTAACTCAACGTCCCCATTTGTTGTAGTTTGTGTATAAAAATGAAGTTTGGTGCCAAGTCTGAAGAATAGTCATATCACCATAATGACCAATAAGATGTTAATGGGAACATTCCATTCGTTGCTATGGTGATAAGACCACATTTTAAAGTTTGCACCAGAATCACTTTTTATAAATAAGTGGTAGCCTTGTCTTGACTATTCTTTAAGAAATAAGTTATGTCCGAATGGACCCAAGTTCTATGCTTTGGCGACATACTCGGGGGCAATTATCGTTTCACGGAACCGGAACGTTGATGTTCTAATGTCTACGAGAATTATTGTTCCTCCTGCGATCACTAATAAATAATTGAGTTATAATAATGACTCTTCTTGAAGTGTTGAAGGGCCGTCTGTTGTCACAGACAAAGGTCTGATTTGGGGTCTGAACTCCTCAGAAGAATTCTAGAGGGACCAAATCCTGAAAGAACAATCTGCGCCGTATTCTGAAAATAAGCAGTCATTGGGTCAGGTGAAAGTTCGATCACATAGCCGTGGACAAGACCGGTTGACATTCAGTTGCGGATTATCCATTCGGTACACTAGGCATATGCCTAGGGGCCCCCAAGTTCAGCACATTATGACCACAGGGTATGAATCCCAAATAAATGTCTCTAGAGACTTATCAGAGGGCCATTGAGGACAGTTTGAAGGACTGGGGGTGTGAAAGCAGCGCATGTTAACGAAAACAGAAGCTGATTCATGGACGCAACATAATTAAATTCTGCTGTTAAAACCATAATAGATGGGAAATGAGTCGGAACGGAGTCGGAACGGTATCTCTGGTGTTCTATGCGATGCGTTTTCCTCCTTATATGTTTCTTTTTTTACAAATAAATGTGATATTTATTTATGATATCTAACAATTTTTAATGAATGCTAATTTGCTCTAATTTCCTGATTTAATAAATGGTCGTTTTTAGTGCAAATCCTGTGCTGACTGCTAGATGGCGCTGCGTACAAGCCCTGCGCAGAGCCCCCGTCACGCTGCGATCCGTCGGTTCCTACAGAGACAAGCAGATGATACGCTTCCTCTTTCTCATTTACATTTCTTGAGCCCTTCCATGGGATAATTCTTGAAGTTTTTGGTGTAACAGCTTTAAGACTTTAGCACACATCTGAACAATTATTGAATATCATTTTATTATATGAATCATTTGCGGTTGTATTTTTTTGGGGGGGGGTGTATTTGGGGATCTCTGGAGAATAGAGAGTACCGTTTGCTGCTGTGTGCTAAATATTTATAGATTCATTTTACATATCTGAATAATTTTTAGTAAAAATGTAATCCTTTATGTACTTGGCTAAGTAGACTGTTGCCAAACATGTGTTTTACAACTTAGTAACCACTTTGTCAGGCTGAAAATGCCTATAATGCTAATATTTATGCCCCCTTGTTATATTTTGCAAAGCAGGGCCGGACAGAAGATGGCTAGACGGCCCTGGCGCTTTAAGGCTAGCGGCCACCAAATGATGTAACTTGCCACTGCATATGTGTGGCCGCATGTAGCATTTTTATGGTCACCCAGAATGCGTTCAGGCATTTCCAGTGCTTTTGGCATTTGCCGGGTGTACCAAGTTGCTAGCCCGGGCCTGTATGAGATGGCTGAAAGGAGGTGAAATACGCTAGCTAGCCAGGTCAAGAGGGACCCACTATAAAATATCTTA